>NC_060270.1:1808731-2056248 GCF_021613505.1 Equus quagga | reverse complement strand
ACGTTTAAGACATTTTCTACTATGGTAGCTAAAATAATATTTGCCAAACTCATTATAAACTAACATTTGTGATCTGGTTCTGAGAGCTAACAAGACTGCAAAACTCTCAACTCTTTATGTGCAAATTCTGTTGGGTGTAAAATATAAATATAATATGATTATTAAATTTCTATCAATTACACAGAATTAAAAACATATGAATTCAATACAGGGATCTATTCAAGATTATTTCATGGTGTTGGTACAGATAAAATGCTTGTTATAAAATGAAACACATTTCCAGTTATTGTAATACTAGAAAGTGAAGAAGTAGTGTGAATAATATTTTGTATTTAGGAAAACCATACTCTCCTCAAAATATTCAGATGATTTAGATAAGCAGTTTAAATTTCTGAAGTCGTACACATTTTTAATGATTAAAAGCATTTTTTAGATAAAACTGTCTTTCTGAAAATGAACTTACTGGCTGCCAAGCTTCTCAACTGCTTGGGATTATAAAAAATGGATTTATAAATTGCACTTGATAAATATTGCAGGCTTTATATTTTAGCTACACGAGTGCTGTAAAAATGTCACTGCGGTGTCCCTCACTAGAATACGTTAATGAATACTTAGCAGGTGCTTCCATGGCCACCAGCCCTAGAGTTATACCAGAGGTGGTTGTAGGTATGTTCTGGCTTCTCCCTCTCATGTTGTTGCTGTCAGCACTGGTGCTTTGATTATGGCCAAACTCCTACTAAGATGAAGAGCCTCGTAGCCTGGTTTCAGTCCCACTCAGCATCAATTATGCTGGAGACAATTTGCTTTTGCCCTTGTGCCAAGCATAAAATGGGCATCATAATATTCATTTCCCTTTCCCCAGTTTCCAGCTCTCTAAGGTCTGGCCAGGGCTGGTAGCACTTCTATTTGTTCCTGTGAGTAAAGGGAAACACTTAGGGATTTTCACGTCAATCACAGTTGCTTCTTGCTTTTCTTCTATTTGCGTCTGCATCAATGGGGGATACAGTTCAATCCTTACCACATCAACATTACACTCTTGCTCTGCTATAACATCTTTGCAGGTTTAAAATCTTTTTCCCTAATATATAGCAAATCTTTGGGGAATGATGTAGAATTGAGTAGTGTTTTAACTGAAGATGTATACTCTCTCTTTAATGTGGAGGGTTTGTGGCTGTGCATGTTGAAAACCTTCCCCAGAAATATTTGGGGCATTGTCAGGGAATTCAGAGGTAGGATGGCTTTCTTATTTCCTCCTCGTTTGCGCTTCCCACTCTCAGGGGACTTGGCTCTGGGAACAGGTTTCAGGGAGAGAGGAGAATTTTTCATTATGTCACAATCTCTTATATCTGAAGGGAGTATGAGTAAAATCTCAGTCTCTTGAGATTTGGAGTTCTAGGGAATTTTCTGGAAACAAAGGGATGGTTGAAGGCATTTGGGCATGGGACTGATATTTGGCAATTTCCCTCACCACAGATTCTTGTTCCAACTGATCAGAAAAATGTCCTTCTTCCTATCTGGGTGTATGCCTCTGAGTCCTTACTTGGTGTTTACCAAGTGGACTCAAGGGTGGAGGGACAGAAGTTTTCCAATAGTTGTACAAACAGTAGAATATCTTAGAGAAGCAACTTCTCTGCCTAGGTCACCAATATATTTCAAGTTCATACGACAGTGCCTGGTTATAATAGGCACTGAATAGTAAATTAATGAATAAATCAATTGGTGGAATCAGAGCTAAGAGAAGGAATTACGTGATTCAAATATTTATTGGATGTTGTTGTGGTAACCTAGCGTTATACTCCATTAAGGAGACATATGGCAGGTAGGGCGCCAAAGCCAGGAGATCCGCCCCACTGGGAAACTCTGAGGACTAGTCATACGATATTCACTCTGACTATCTCCTCACCCCTCACCTCTTACTCACCAGCCTCCCCTTGGTTGACAAAGCCTTTGTTTAGGTCTATTATCACTCTAGCTTAGACCACTTTCACTCCCATGTTCCTTGAGCAAGTCTCTCTCTCTTCTATCTATTTCATCTCCCTCCCTAGTTTATTTGTGTTTCAATAATCTATTTAATCTATCTGCCACCTAAGGCTAGAGAGGCAGCATAGGATAGGAATAAAGAGCAGATTTCCTGGAGCCCAGCTGCTGCTCGTTCAATTCCTGTCTCTGCCCTTTACTAGCTGCTTGGAATTTGGTAGTACTGTACCCTTGTGCTTCAGTTTTCTTATAGGTAAAATGGGGATAACAATAGTATGTCATAACTAAGTGAGTTAATATGCATCAATCTCTTAGAATAGAGTATAAAACTCTAAGTCAATAATGTTAGCCACATCTATTTTCGGTTGTCTGATATCATTCACTGTAAATTGGATTTCTAATTTAGTTTCAGAGATTTAGGAAGATTGCTTGAGACTCTAGGTACTGCTTGAACATTTCTTAGAAATGCTAGTAACAGTCATAATAATATTAAATGTGAGTGTCAGACCTTATGTAAAGTTCTGCACCTCGTGAAGTTTGCCATTTAATCCTCCAAAACACCTTATGAATTACACACCGTTATTTAAATTTTAGTAAAGAAACTGATGCCTATATAACTAAGTTCATGTATCTGAGATTTAAGCTAAGATCTGTCTTATTAAAAATACATACACTTGAACATGTTAATATATGCTTAGTGTAATATATTGTTATGACAAAGATGAATAACAATTTGTTAGGGACAGTATAAAGATCATTTCCTCACTGTAAGGAAGATTGGAATTTAACCTGTAACTCTTTCAAACATTAAAATTCTATTGTTGAAACTCACTTTACGTAGAGGCTCTTGTACACTGTAGATCAAGTTATGTACTGTTTTCAAAATATAAATACGCAGAATAAATTTTCTTTAATAAGTTAAGATATGGTCCTTTTTAATTATCTGAAACCAATAGCTATGATCAAACCCCATTGTTTTAACAATCAGTATATCTGAATGTCTGTCTCTATATTTATCTACTTGTATACTTATCTACCTATATCTTGTCTCTTTACTTACTATAGTTGAGTATTAGTATAGTCCATAGATAAATATCTTTAAAAATAACTTCCTCTCATTCATTGGTTTTTGGAATTTTGCTTTAGTAATCTGCTTACAAAAATACACATAATCACCATTATGCATCTAGAGAAGTTTTCCTCTCTAAAGTGTGTCCTAAAAATAACATCCAAATAGATCTCAGAAACTTTTCAGACTCACAAAGAACATTATCATTTTGAAGGCTTTGAGACGTGCTGCCAAAAGAAATATTCTTTCCGTTTATTTTCAACACTGCTTGACCTAAGGACTGTTTTGGAGTTTCACAATCAGTAACCTATGGAACCTTAGGGAATTTTGGTTCAGATATTTGTTACCAAGGATGTATTGTCCGCATGAATTGACTTGAATATTATTGATTTATTAAGTATCTTAAGTTGGTTAAAATTGTAACTTTGAGTTTTAGTTATGTAATTAAATTTTCAGTTTTATTTTTGCTATTTCGTATATGAAAACATAATAAAGTGAGAGGTATTTGGACCAAGTAAAAATATCACAGAAGGATCATAGTTCTCAGGGAACAAAACAAAAAATCATTAAAGCACAGGTAAAAATTATGTTAATATAATAGCATGAATTATTGATATTTTGTCTGCTCTAAAAACAGTCACTGTGTTTTGAACTTATAAACAGAGTATAGAAGCATTTTAAGGTAAGATCAATGTTTTATTGAAGCTCAGTTTATGAACGATATTATGTATTAAAGACATCTTAGAACCACTAATTTTCGTAGATCTGCTGTTTCCGAGGCACTGATTTTCTTTTATTTCAGAGATAATTTATAAATTCACCAGAAATTTTTATAGCAGTGTTCTAAGGACACTAAGCTTCCCTTCTTGAAGATCTCACAGTAACCTCACTGGGCACTCTCTTGGCCAGGAGAACACATGTTTTTCTTAATGGCAATCACCTTTTGTGGCCATCTGACCAATAGCTGGGGTCAGATCTCAGCATGCATCAGGATAACAAGTATAAATTTTGACTCAGGAGGACAAGGCTTAACCTCCAAAATAATAGTGAATATCATCACAGTTCTATGACTTTAAATATCATCTATAAACATATTATTTTCAAATTTTTGTTTCTACCCTGAGCATCTCTCCTCAGATCCACTTGGATATGCATCAGATGTCTCCAACTTAACATGTCCAGAATAGCACTCTTCATTTCACTCATCAAACCTGTTTCTCCTGTAATCTTTCTCATCTCAGTGTATGGGAGCTCTTTTCTTCCAGTCGGCAAGTTGGGGAGCCCCACTGTATCCCTCCTTGGCTCCTTGCTTTCATACCTCACCATTGACCCATCAGTATGCCCTGTCCACATTACCTTCAGAATAAATGCTGCATCACACCACTTAGCACTGTTAACACTCCTACAATTTTACTGCGTCACCAGCTCTTACTACCTGAATTATTCTGCTAACTTGTCTCCCTCCTTCCATCATTTCTCCCTTTCAGCTTATTTTCCCAAATATAGCCAGAAAATTTCTTTAAAATGTAAGACAGATCATGTCTTTCCTTATATTAAAACTATCCATTGTTTTTTCATCCCACTTAAAGACTAAAACCTTGAAATAGTTATAATATTCCACACGATATGCCCTTCCGATACCCCTGCCTCCCCAGGATTAACAAATTAGCAAAAACAAAACAAAACAACAAGGAAAACAGACTCTTAGTTAAAGTTGAGTTTCAGATAACAAGGATTTAAAAAATATGTAAGTATGTCATATGTAATATTTGGTATAACAGTACTAAAACTTTTCATTTATCTGAATTTAAAATTTAACTGGATGTCTTTTATTTATTTGACAACGCTGCTCCACCTCATCCTCCCCCAAAAACATTTATGTGGCCTCATCTCTTAAAACTGTCTCCTTTGACCACTGTACTACGTCACTGTAGCCACAACAGCTATGGTGGGATTTTCCTCCATAACCTGTGGGCTCTATTGGGTCATATAACCGTATATTGAGCAGGACTCTCAGAAAAATTCAGAATATTAGTGTTTGGAGCAACTTTCTTTAGGCCTCAGTGAAGTCTAAATGAAGAGATATATTTAGGCTCACAAAGCTGTATTTTCTAACATCACTAAGGGAGCACCTTCTGCCCGGGGACCGTAATCACCAAACGGCCGCTGGCCCAGGACTCTGGAGTTGAGTAGGTTTGGACTGGCCTGTCTCTGCCCCAAACAAGACAGATGGCAGCAAAAGCATGGAGACAATGGAGAAAGCGGAATTTATGATTTAGGGCAAGGGAAGTACGATCTTCTACTCCTATCCCACTATTTTATTTTCTCTTAAATTTTTCCATAAATGTTAAAATGAGCATAGGAGAGCTTGTCAGAACACTGAAATTACTTACTAGTAGATTCAGAGACAATAGCTCAGCATGAGCTTTACCTTTGGTTAGGGTATCATGGGATGGAATGGATACGGAATCAATCCCAAATTTTGAAGTAAATATTTTAGTCAGCTTTATCTAAAATCGTGTGGTGTATCTGACAGCCACAGATTTCAGTGGCATACAAAAATAAGCCCAATTCCTTGCCTTGAAGAGAGACAAACTTCGAAATGCTGGTTTATGCATAGAGTTCCCCAAGATTTCAGGCTGAGTCTGAGACTTAAAAATTGCAGCCTGCTTGGTTTGGTCCGTTTCCATGTCCTACTTCTTACACTTCCTTGACACTTTCTCCTGGAAGCACATCTTTGATAAATTACTTGCAGCTGAAGCTTGACTCATCGTCTGCTCTGGAAGAACTAGATCTAAGAAGCACCATGTAATTCTTTCTGAAGAGATGGCCGACACCACCCTTGATTTGAGCTATACCTCTAGTTGCATTTATTGGATTGACTTAGCTCCCAATATTTATATTAAATTGAGTTTTTTATTGGAGTTGGGAAGTGCTTTTATTTTCCAACATGCTAAGTTCCAGATTTTCTTGGCTTTCTATATACTCTCTCAATTTTGTTTGCAAATTGGCCATTTTTCCCCTGAGCTTGTCCCTTTTTCTTTTTTTAATTTACTATATGCAGCTAATAGGAGCAGCTCATGCTTTTAACATTCTTCCTAGTAACCCAAGATCATTAGGTATATTTCCTATTTTTCAAATTTATTGCAAGTGATAGTTGTCACAAATGTTTGGCCATTACGTAACACGTCTCTATTTTTCCTATCTCTTTTAAAAGCTTTTTAATCTAAGTTTTCAGTCTTCTACAACCCATACTCTCCCCCCACCCCCTACTGGCCCACAGACAATGCTACATATTTAAAAATTTTGGTGTGACAGTACCCCACTTCCAGGTACCAAATCTGTCACTGCCATCCATATTCTTAATAATGCTTTGTAAGAAAACACTCCCAAACTCAGTAGCATACAATAAAAAGCCTTTACTTCTCACTCACATCTCTGTGGTTCGGCTGGGATAAGGCAGATGGAAGTTATACTCAGCTGGGTTGTCTCCAAGCTATGAGTTTCTGTCTTGGTTATCCTTCTGTGGACAGTGAACAAGGGCTATTCCCCAGAAAGTGAAACTGGAAGCTGCCAGACTGACCAAAGAATTCACCAGCCTGCTAGGGCAGAGTCCTTGCATTGCTGTCTAGTTACAATATGTGCTATGGCCAGTGGACTCTGTATTCTACTCAACCCTTCTCATTTCGAAAGGGAGCTATTAGTCATCAAATTATGACCATGGGATCAGGCAAATGTTGTAGGAAGATAAATTGTCATTTAACCATATATCACGAGAGCATAAAGAGGCTCATAAAGAGGGCCTGACAAAGAAAATAGAATGTCTGTGGAGAATCTGGACTTGAGTATATAGGCATAGGCATTTGAAATTTTGGGTTGTCTCTTTTTGGGGAGAAAATGGATTGGTTTTATAATAGCTCAGGCATTTCTAAATGCTAATATATCTTCCTATGAATTCTGTATATCTTAATACCTTCATAAACCTTCGTAGGTTTATGAGGTATGTATAGATGTCCAACATTTTACCCTACACTAATCAATTAGGCAAGTGATTTGGGTAGAGTTAATCCCACCCTCAACTTCAGAGTTGGGTCCTTACTGGTATAAGTCAATTAGGTTAATCCTACCCGATGTGCCACTCTGCTAAACTCAGAACAGGCATTATTCTGAATTTAAGGTGGATCTCAGATCAAACTGTGCTTGAAACTGAACTACATCCAATGTTTTCAGTTAGAAAAACCAGTAAACGCCTTTATTGTTTAGGGCATTTTATCTTTTTTTTTCTTCGAAAAAACTTAAAACATCTAAAAAATTAATGAAAATTACTAAATGCTTATGTTTTATGAATTATAAAATAAATTTTCTCTATTTGTGAACTGAGCAGTTTGGGGCAATGTGAGAACAACGCCAAGAACAGGAAAAATTGATCTGTCCCGAGGAGTCATACAAAATACAGAAAGAAAGTCCCACTCTGTTTAAGATCATGGGTTGGCTAAAATCTCAAGTGGAAAGCTTGATGCATAGATGTGGCTGTTTGCATCCTGAGACATGTAGCTTCTGAGTGATGTTAGTAATTATGATGAGCTTTGATATGAAATGGGGAAGCGAACAGCAAATTCAGTCAGCACAGCAGGTGACCAGGAATTGAGAGACATAAGGAAATGTCAGGGAAGGTCTGGAGAGGCCTCATATCTCCATTATACATAAGCCGAACTCCCTACTGGGTCATGAAGTCAGGGCCAAATGGAAGCTGGCTAGCGACATTCACTGTTGAGTGTAATTTGTTATAGGAAAGACTGTCGAGTCTGTGTGGGATGACTAGGAAATACTCTTTGTGACATCCTTGGATGTGGTACTAGTTATTCAGTCCTTGAGGCGGCATATTATTTCCCTTACTATTGGTTGGTGAAGTCTAAGTCTCAACTGAGTCAACTCTTTAAATGTATGACATGTAATGTACCTTCACTAGAAGACATCTCTGCTTCAAATTTTCCTATTGAGAATACATTTGTTTAGTTCACAAATCATTAACACGGAAATCAAATGTAGTACTTACAGCTTATATAACACCTTTAGGCAAAGGAGATAATTATAGAATTTATTTATTTTAATAGTTTATGTACTATCTTAAAGTTTTTTCATTTTATTAGATTTGTCTAGTTATTGAACGACTTACACAAAGGGAAACATGAAATAATTTAAATAAATTAACTCTAACCACAGATCTTTTCAAGTTAACTAATTTTAGCATATCAGAAGCTGTGGCTATGTCATGGTATAAGCCTTCTTAGGTTTGCCATGACATGATCTACAGCGCGATTTTCCAGTCCTGACACTTAATCCGTGGGTGTGTGTTACTCCAGGGACTGAGCAGTGCTTTGTCACAAATCTCAGGGCTAGCTGTAAAGTTAAATTGTATTCATGCTACAGGATCCTGTCCACTGCTTTTAAATCGGCTTCTATCATGCCAGAGTTCATAGGAAGCTGACAGACTAATAAGATTAATAATTTTTTAATGTAAGGAAAATATCTTCTTGATAGCCATGTTGATCTATCTAAATAAGATAATTCTAAAAAATCTGTGCTTCTTCACCTTTTGAAAAAGCTTTGTTGGATTTCTGACACGACTATTAATTATTAATAAGAATAATAACTATTATTTAGTGTCCTAGATTAAAAGTCATAGGCCACAATTTCACATGTGTAAAAATGTGACAATGCTTTTAGGGAAAAATATCTAATTTTGGTCAATTCTAGATAAACTTAGTCATTTTATATTTATACTGTCCATTCAGTATTTTTTCCTTTAGTTCCTATAACCAGATTGGCTTTTAAGATCTGCTGGTCTAAGGTAGCTTTATGGCATTATGTTGGTGAGAAGTTAATTAACAGCCATGCTTACAACTCCAGCTAGCATGCACAGAGATGCCTCTTGCTGGATAGATGGCCCAGGTGGACCACACTTGGTCCATTTTCTTGTCATAATTGTGAGATCCTCTAGGTCTGTAGGCACTTTATTCCTTTCAACTCACATCCTCACATTCCTCCAGAAATCGAGGACATTGGACTGCTCTGTGCTCCCAGGATGTTCACTAGGACAGCCTCTCCCTGTTCCTGCCTCAGCATCCTAAACAGCTTGTCCATGAGAAGCTCTATTTTGGTGCCTCTGTGATGGCAGGGGGACTACAGTGAAACTGCTGGCTCCCAAGGGTCTAGTTGGGAAGCAGGCACTGGCTCCGTTTCATCTCAGGTTCCCAAAGGCTTGACTGACCTCTGAAACTTTGCTCGGCCTCTAGCTTCTTTCCCTATCCAGTCTCAATGTGAGCCTTCACTTTCTTTCAGGTGAGAAACACTGGTAGGGTAAGCATTCTTCCACACCTTTCTGTCCTCCGTCTGGGCCTTGGTGTACAATAATCATTAAAGTACAATAATTTGATGCCCTTGCTTTGGTCTACTAAGCCAAGCCCTCTTTAGGACACAGATATCATGGCCTGAATGGAGAAGGTATCAGTGGACAGAGGATTATTAGAGATAAAGCCATACATACATCACAAAAATATCTGGTCTGGAGTGCTTCCTGTGCACTAGCCACTGTGCTAAGCATTTTGTATTCATTGCCTTACTTACTCTTCACAACCACACTCTGCATGTTGGAGGAGGTCATAAAGAGGATGTGACCGCCTTTTGACGCCCAAGCTGGACGCAGGCAATCCAATGTTTCTCACCCCTCCCCAGTCCTTGGAACGTACATCTACCTATTGTTCCCACACTAAGAGCCATTTCAAGACACAGCCATGAGAGAGTAAGGTGTTGGTGAGACCATCTGGGCTGTGTAGGTGACCGAACCTCATTAAGGCCTCTATATAAACTGTAAGATTCTGGTGGGTGGGCACAGAGATCTGCTTGTCTCATGGCCTCCCGAGACAAGGCTCATATGTAAGTTCCCTTGCTTATTAAACCTCCCAATCTGGAGTGGTCTGCCTCTTTCTTTAGACTCTCCTTGTCCTCTGCTTATAGGGGCTGGTTTTGAATTCACCCTGGGAACTCCCAACAATTGGTAAGCCAGCCAGGAGGCTGAAGAAATGAGTCTTGGGAAAGAGGCAGACGTGGGGGACATCCTGAATTGGCCATCAACCCTCATGTGGAAAGGGGTGTCCTGTACGTCAGATGCTTGTGGACTGCCGTGTGAGTATGGGGACACCCGGAAAACACCAGCTGGTCTAATGTGCTTGTTTGAGGAACTTCAGAAAAAAAGGGAAATGGATGGTTGCTGCAGTGGGCTGGACTCTACTGTGGCCACCAATGCCCAACTAGAGGCTGAAGCTCGAGTTAGGAAGTTGGAGGAAGCCGAGGTTAGAGAAAGACGTGTGCTTGCCCACTCCTATGCTTGCTTCAGGGCTGGCAGGCAAGATGGGAGAGCAGGATAGTAAGTTAGAGACCCAAGCATGCCATTTTGCAGATCTAGGAGGGCACAAACAAGGTGGGTTAAGGTTTGGGCACTTGTGACAAAGCCTGATAGGGATGCTAAGTGGTAGAATCCTGGGGAAAGTGAGGAAAGTAAAGAGAAGGATGTTGTGGTGACTGACAGTAAAACAGACAGAGCATCCTGTGCCCTCTGACCCCTAATACAAAGGAAAACAAAAGCACAGCAACAGCAACCCCAGCCAGAAAAACAGCCCTCAGTTCAGGAAACATTCGTGATGAGGGAAATACTCCTGCTGAGCTTTTTGGTATAGCTGCCCCTTCATGAGACACAGCAGATTGGGTGCAGAGGAAGAGTGGCCACCGTAACACCTGGGTGGGATGGCGCATTGCCAGGGATGCCAGATTGCCCTTGAAATATAGTGACTTAGTTAATGCAGTCACAGCATTTCCTGTGTGTTCGCAACAGTGCCCAAGGCAACTGCCAAAGGAGTCTGGGGTCATCCATGGGAGTTCCCAGCTGGTGAGGGATTGGAATTGATTATATCGGCCCCCTCTCTGTGGCAAGAGAGAATTTTAAATATGCCCTGGTTTGTGTAGACACTGCTTCTGGCCTAACCCAAGCTTTCCCCTGTCACTATGCAAACCAGGCTGCCACCATTAGGGGATCAGAGAAGCTGAGTACAGTGTACCGATGACCTTGTTGACTAGACAGTGACTGGGGGTCACATTTCAAAAGCCATGATATGCAAGACTTGGAAAAGGAACATAACATTGACTGGAGGTTCCATCTCCCTTAGAATCCATAAGCAGCAGGGTTGTTAGAAAATAGGAAGGGAATATGAAAATATGAAAGCAGCAGACTAAATTACTAACAGATAAGACCACCTAGTCTGGTTGGACTAACATACTATCCTAGGCTTTAATACATTGAATGACAAACTAGTAGGGCCTGTCGCCCCACATGCCAGACTCGAGACCCCAGCTGAGACACCCAATACCATAAAGGTGTGGAAGTCACAGGGAACAGCCATTGCCCCAAGTCACACCTTGGGTCAATGTGCTACGCTGTTGAGAACACCAAGCCCTGTTAAGCCTGGGAGACACGTTACCTGCTGGAATTAGCATGAGATGTCCTACTGGGATAGGTGAATTACTTCACACCCCTGGGTGAGGGGAACCACTCAGTCTCCACTGGGATCCCATTGTCCTGCTGCAAGCCGTACCTGTGGAAATGCACCATACCTGGGATGGAACATGCACCATTGAAAGAAGGGAGAAGATGGGGGTCCTGGTCTGGCATATCCAGCCCCAAGTCCATCTCCTTACACCTGAATGTGTTGCCTCCCCTGGTCAACATGTAGGGTGTGCACAACCAGGTCAGGTTCTTAAAACTGCAGCCCCATGAGCATCTAAGGACGAGGCCACAAGTGTAATTCTTCCAGAAGGGAAGAGTTTCCCATACAGGTTCCTACTAAATATCTAGCTGGTCAGCTTCACACTTCTGCTGCTCCTGTGGTGTCTGGTCACAGGATGGACATCTAAAAGAAATACCTTTAAACAGTGGGCTCACTCATATGCCCAGCAAAGGAATCAATCCCAATGTTGGGTATGTGGGCATCTGACCCCCTCTACCTCCTCAGGATTGCCGTGGTGGGTGCCACCACTCCAGAAAGGCCCTAAAGTAGTACATTAAGTAGGAACAAGATAGGACTAGTATTCTTAATTCATCTGATTCATCTGACCTTACCAATACTGGTCCAGAAAACTGGCCTGTGGCACATGCTATCAATAATGCTGGGTATGGGTATTCTTTTCCTGTCAATCAAACTACACAGGCAGCCCATCAAACTGCTGACTGGAAGGGTGCTAAAAAGATCACCTTCAGTGCCATGAGTGGCTACACTCAGATTTGGGATGGGTTCATGTAGCTCACCCGGGTTATGGACCTTTGCGCACTCGTACACCCCTATGTTGGGAATAGAAAGATCGCTCTAAAGAGAACCAACCCAGTTGTACCAGGGATGTGGGATAGACAGCTCCAGAACTGCGCAGTCATTTGGTCACATTGAAGGAAAGCGACTGAAGAACTTCTGAAAAGTCATATTTTGAAAACTACTCTTTACTAGGGTGATTCTTTATGAGAGAGAATAAAATGGCCAGTAAATAAAATTCACTGGAACAAATTGGTAACATAAGCCAAATTAACTATTGCCTTAAATATTAGTCACAAAATATATTTTAGGAATATATTGGCAGGAAGAAATGAATGCAATAAAGACAAAAACATTCTCTTAATTTCCATTAGTGATATAACCAAGAAAGGAGTTCATTATCAGCAAATTAGCAATTCTCAAGAAAAAATATTTTCTGCAAATTCTTTGAGTCCCTCCCGTGATTGCTTTAATCATGGGATATGGCAGTATTTACACTGTGGTGGTTTCAATTCATCAGTGAGAATTATTTTTAGCATTTATGAAAACCACCTCTATTCTAAGCATTCAGAAACTCACAATTCCTCCTGAAAGAATGTAATATTGTATGTAGTGTGGTGTGTGTGTGTGTGTGTGTTTTACACACAAATACTACAAATAGTATCCGTTGGTGCTACTTCTTGGAATGCTGGTGAGTGGGGTTATCAGATTAATCTAAGGCATGGGATTATTTATTTGGCCTTAAGCCCAGTTTTAAACCATAATCATAGATTTCTTCACTAAATGAATATTGATTATAATATTAATGATAACAGTGATAGAAAAGAAATTTCTGAAATTAGGCGCCCTTATGGGTAAGCTTGTCCTTCTTTCTCCTTCACTCTCTCTTGCCATAAGCTTTAGCATGAAGCTGACGTCGGGGCAGAAACTTACCCCTCCTATCTCTAACGGGTTAAGAAGAAAGGAAAGATGTGAGAGAAAAGACAAAGAGGCGTATGTGCACAGTAATTTGAGGGGAGCGATGGCAGATGCATTTTGCCTTTATTCACATTTTGGACTTTTGGGAGATGTGACATTTGAGTCTCCTGCCAATACCTCCTACCCCAATTCAACCCGAGGAGTGCCTGCACCAAAATTTTGGCTTTGAACCCTGGGTAGGGATGGGGAGAGAATGAGTTTAACTTGACCAGATTTCTGGAGTGTGGCTGAGCCTAGGAAGGCAGACGAGGTAAATGCCAGCAGCCTTTGGGCAGGTCTGACCCCGTGAGCAGCGCGGTGACCGCAGCAGAGTCTACGAGAAGTTCCCATGGGGAGCCTTGGTCCACTGCTGAAGTGAACCTGAGTCAGGAGGGGATCGCCTTCAGGCCCCGGACAAGTTTCAGAAGAGCACATCTTTAATTAAAGCAGCTTCCAGCTTGGGCCACGGACATCAGCAGAGCAAGCCGAGCCAAAAGGTGATAGGACCCATGCTAACTTATGAAGAGCTCTGTATTATCTGCTGTATTTCATTTAGTGCTTGTGACAGTCCTGAGCTATGGCTACTATTATTATTTCCATTTGATTGATGAGAGGCATGAGCCTTAGAAAGGTTGATTGAAATAAAGGGATCAACTTCACACAGGTAGTATGAGGCCAAGGGATGAACTCATGTGAGTAATGTAAGTAAACTTAAAGTCTCCTTAAATTCAGTCAAATGAGAGGGTTGCAGTGGGGAGGAGAGGATGTGACAGAAACAAAGGGGAGATTAGCATTACTTTATTTATACTTGTAGAACTGAAGATTGTTTTTAGTTTCATTACTTTATTTATACTTGTAGAACTGAAGATTGTTTTTAGTTTCATTTATTTATACTTGTAGAACTGAAGATTGTTTTTAGTTTAAGAAAGAACTTATAAAAAATGATTATTGTATTATGTTTAAGTAACGTATTCTACTAAACATAATTAAAATTTGCTAATTGTGTGCTAAATTTTAAAATATCGTAAGTTACAAATTGACCTAAAACCTGCTGAATCATAAGGTATCCAGAGACTCTTAAGCTTTAAAAACAAGGCATATACAAACTTTGGTATCAAAGAATCTATCTGCACTATATTTAAATAAAATCAGCCAAAATACTTTCTTGAATTTTGGAAAATAAAGGGAAAATACATCATTGAAGAATACTTTAACCAACTGAGTTTTTTGTAATATGTCTCAGTTTAATTACTACAGTTTCTGCTTCTTATGCTTCTTGAAAGCTGTGTCAAGACCTATTTTCCTCAGCGTTTTGAATAAGAAATTCAATATGCTCCTTATTTTAACGTTAGATAGTCAACCCTCTCAAAGTCTGACTGTGTTCCTGATTTTTGAAACCCATTTTGAATCTTAGTGGCAGATCTATCAACTTTTAGCTCACTAGTCCCTAGCTGGGAGCAATGTCTTTCTGTATCTGGCACGCCAGCCACATACTCCACACTAACGACGGAGATTCACAAAAAAGAGAGATGTAAGGCAGACAGTGAGACACTCACCACACTCTGTGCTTATTTAATTTACAAGCAGCCCTACTGCTCCATGATTAAAGATTTTAAAAATGAAAGTCGATTTTCCTTAGAAAACAGCTCTCTGGCTTCTGCTTCTTATCAAAATTCTGAAAAATAAATTTAAAAAAATCCCCAAAGCAAAAGGAGTGCTAGATCTCCTGATACATGACAAGGAGAGCCCTGGAAATGCACTTTCTCGTCCACCTGAAAGATACACTCAAGTTTCTATCACCAAGGAATGAACCATGCGAATACCTCGTCTGACATGTGTTTAATTTAAATGTAAGCATCAAGGTTTTTACTTTTGGTTCAGTTTTTCTGAAAATTATTTGTTTACTTTTCTTTTGTTCCTCATAATATACTTTTAAAAATAAGCAAAACGTCCTTATTCTCTCTGTGGTGGATATTACACAGATATATCTATTAGATGTATATAAATATTTTAATTTATTCCATTGTGATTGGAGCCATGACTATTTCTCAGTCAACCACAAATCTCATTTTGATTGAAAGCATCTAATTTAAGCATGGCTTGGGCATGTGTATCTACGTAGAGAAGTTTTCCAACCTAATTTGGGGTCAGATAATTCTTTGCTCTGGGGGGTTGTCTTGTGTGTTGTAGGATGTTTAGCAGCATACCTGTCCTCTGCACCCTGGAGGCCAGTAGCACCCCTGAACCAGTTCTGATAACTCCAAATGTCTCCAGACATTGCCAGTGTTCCCTGGGAGGCAAAATCTCTCTTAATTGAGAATCACTGATCAAGTGATAGATGACAAGAGTGTACCATGTCTATTACACTTTGGGAGCTCTCCAGGTTCTCTCCCATGACCCTCCCCTGTGACATATAGTTTACAGGGAGGTTTCAGCAGACCTCTGGGAGTGATTGGTGTTCTGGAGTATGCCATTATGCACACTACTTTCAAATTTTAATTGTTCATTGCTGGTATATAAGAAAGCAATTGACTTTTGTACATTAAACTTGTATCCTCCAATATTGCTATAATCACTTCGTGGTTGTTAGGATGTTTTTTGTTGATCTTTGGGGATTTTTTTTATAGACAAACATGCCATCTGTGAACAAAGACAGTTTTATTTTTTCTTTCCCAATCTGTATACCTTACATTATATTTTCTCATCTTATTGCACTAGCTAGGGCTTCCAGGACAATGTTGAAAAGTAATAGTGAGAGGAGTTATCCTTGGCTTGTCCTTCCTAATTTGTGAGGAAAGCATCCAGTTTTTTGCCATTAAATATGCCGTTAGCTGTAGGATTTTTGTATGTGTGCTTTATTAAGTTGAAGAAGTTTCCCTCTCGTTCTAGTTTGCTGAGAGTTTTTATTATGAGTAGGTGTTGGATTTTGTCAACATTTTTCTGCATGTGATCATATAACAGTTTTTCTTAAACTGTTGATATAGTGAATTACCTTAATCAACCCTCAAATGATGAACTAGCTTTGCATAATTGGAATAATTACCCCTTGGACATGGTATAATATTCTTTTTATATATTGTTGGATTCAATTTTCTAATATTTTCTTTAGCATCTATGTTCATGAGAGATATTGGTCTGTAGTTTTCCTCTCTTGTAATGTCTTTATCTGTTTTTGATATTTGGGTAATAGTGGCCTCAGATTGAGTTAAGAAGTGTTCGTTCTGCTTCTATTTACTTGAAGAGATTGTAGGGAATTGCACCTAAATATTTGGCAGTATTCACCAATGAATCCATATGGGCTTTTTTTAAATAAAAAGGTTATTAATTATTGATTTGACTTTGTTAATAGGTAGAGGCCTATTCAGATTATCTATTTGTCCTTGTGTGAGTTTTGGTAGTTTGTTTCTTTCAGCAATTTTCAAATTACAAAATTTACAGTCATAGGGTTGTTCATAATATTCCTTCATTATCTTTTGATGTCCATGAATCAATGGTAACAATGGGTATCTTTATTTTTAATATTGATAATTTATGTCTTCTCTCTTTTTTTTTCTTGGTTAGCCTGGCTATGGGTTTGTCAATTTTATTTTTCTTTTCCAAGAACCAGCTTTTGGTTTTGCTGATTTTTCCCTACTGCTTTCTTCCTTTCAATTTCATTCATTACTGCTCTTTATTTTATTAGTTTTTTGTGATTTATTCAGGGTTAAATTGCTTTTCTTCCTCTAGTTTCCTAAGGCAGAAGCTAAGATTATTGATTTTATATCTTTCTTCATTTTGAATGTACACATTTAATGCTATAAGTTTCCCTGTAAGCACTGCTTTCAAGGCATCCTACAAATTATGATAAATTTTTGTTTTGAATTAATTAAAAATATTTTTTAAACTTCTCATGAGACTTCTTTGGTCAATATGCTATTTAGTAGTGTTTTGTTTAATCTCCAAATGTTTGGGGGAATTCAAGCTGTCTTTCTGTTTTTGATTTCTAATTTAATTCCATGTGGTCTGAGAACACACTCTGCATGATTTCTAATCTTTTAAATTTGTTAGATGCGTTTTATGGCCCCAAGTGTGGTCTATAGTAGAGAATGTTGTATGCGACCTTGAGAATAATGTGTATTCTGCTGTTTTGTCATGAAGCATTCTATAAAAGTTAATTAGGTCTAGTTGATAGATGGTTCTGTTCTATTGATCATATCCTTAGTGATTTTCTTAGTGATCTATTAATTACTGGAAGAAGAGTTGAAGTCTTTAGCTGTAACAATGGATTTGTCTATTTCTCCTTGCAGATTTTGACACTGTTGTTTGGTGCATACACATTGAGAACTGTTATGTTTTCTTGGAGAATTGACCTCCTTATCATTATGTAATACCTCTCTTTATCCCTGATGACTTTTCTCTATTCTGAATTCTGCTTTTTAAGAAATTAGTATAGCTACTCCAGCTTCCTTTTGTAGTGTTAGCATGCTATGTTGTTCTCCATCCCATTACTCTTAGCCTATCTGAATTAGATTTAAAGTGAGTTTCTTATAGACAACATTTAGTTGAGTCTGTTTTCTTTTAAATCCACTTTGTCAATCTCTCTCTTTTAACTGAAATTTTTAGACCATTCACATTTAAAGTGACTATAGAAATAGTTGATTTATATCCTCCATGTGACTGTTTTCTATTTGTTGTATTCATTCTTAGTTTTTATCTTTTCCCATTTTTCTGCATTTTTGCTTTTAATGGAGCATTTTATACAATTCCATTTTCTCTCCCCTCTTAGTATATCAATTATACTTCATTTCAAAATTCCTTTGGTGGTCACTCTAGAATTTGCAACATACATTTATAACTAATCTAAGTCCACTCTCAAACAATCGTATACTGCCTTATGGGTAGTGCAAGTACCCTGTAACAGGATATTACTAATTCCTCCTTCCTGTCCCTTATAGCATTGTTTTCATTCATTTCACCTATAGGTATGCTGTAATTGCTCACTATATTCTTACTATTATTACTCTAAACAAATATTTATCTATTAGATCAACTTGAAATAAGAAAATTAAAATATTTTATTTTGCCTTTATTTATTCCTTCTCTGATGCTCTTCCTTTCTTTATGTCAATCTGAGTTTCTGACCTATATCACTTTCCTTCACCCTAAGGAACATTTTTTAGCATTTTTTACAGGGTAGGTCTACTGGCAGTGAATTCTCTGTTTTTATTTGTCTGAGAAAGTATTTTTTTCCCCTTCTCTTTTGAATGATAATGTTACTACATGTAGTATTCCAGGTTGGTGTTTTTTTCTTTCAACGTTTTAAGTATTTTACTAGTGTCTTCTAACTTCCACTATTTCTAATGAGAAGTCAATGTATTTCTTATCATTGTTCCTCTGTAGGTAAGATGTTTTATTTCTCTGATTGCTTTCAAGGTTTTTCTTTATTTTTGGCTTTCTATGATTGGAATATGAAACATCTACATTCAGATTTTTTGATATTTATCATGTTTGGTGTTCTCTGAGGTACTTTATGTTTTGTGGTTTGACATTTGCAATTAGTTTTGGAAAATTTTCTTCCATTATTTCTTCAAATATTCTTCAACTCCATTGTCTCTTTCTTCTCCTTCTGGTATTCCAATAGCATGTATTTACACATTTTGAAGTTGTTCCAAAGTTCTTGGATCTTTTTCATTGTTTCTCTTTACATTTCAGTTTGGAAAGTTTCTGTTCGCCTGTCTTCAAGCTTACTGATACTTCCCTGGTGAGCTCAAAAGAGTTCGCCAACTCTGTCACACTGTTTTTGATTTCTAGTATTTTCTTTTGATTCTTTCTTTGACTTTCCTTTTCTCAGCTTACACTACCTACCTGTTCTTAATGTTCTCATATGTTCTCCGCTTTCATTAACCATAATACTGTTCTTTAAAAGTTATCTGCTTTTTCCTAGAGCCCTTAGCCTATTAATCATAGTTATTTAAATTCCAGTTTTCATAGATCCAATATCTTCATTATGTCTGAATCAGGTTTTGATTCTTGTTTTGTCTCTTTAGACTGTAAGTGTGTTTGTTTCTTGTCTTAGTAGTTTTTGTTGAAACCCAAGCGTGATATATCAGATAATAGGAACAGTTAAATAGGATTTGGTGTGAAGTTTTATGATAATCTTTCTGGGAGTTGGGCTGTGTTTAATGTTTGCCGTAACTTTAGGTGCCAGAGGCTTCAAATTCCTCTAGGGTCCCTGTTTTGTTTTTAAATCTCACCTGTGGTTTTTGGGTTTCCCTAAACACTCCTTGTTAAATAGATTCTGAACTTTGCGGCTCTTTCAGCTGTAACCCAGCATTATTATACTGAATCCCTGTTGATGTGGAGGTAAGACGTGGCGGGAAGAGAGACGTTCTGTAGTCCTCTGATTGTCTCATTCTTTTAGTGCATCTGTATCCCTGGTCTTTGATCTCACGAATGTTTCTCAGCTTTCCTTTCTCTCCCATAGGTGAAACAGAGAGGGTCAAGGGGCTATAGTTGGGTAATTTCCCTGCCCCCTATGTCATATAAGCCTCTGGTAAAGTTTTTTTCTTGCTGGTCGTCGTTTGTTATGAAGAATACTCTGGACATATATCAAAATGATTTTCTTTCCTCATCCTCACCAGAAACACAACAGTGTTTCCTGCCTCTTCAGCATGAGAACCTGGTCAGGTTTCTGAATGTTAAAACTATAAAAACTTGGGGACTTCCTAAGATCATGGAACCCAGGGGTTTCTCATTCTCACACTAGTCTACACTCTGCCTCTAGAAATTTGTCAAAGTTATCATTTAAGCATTTCTTCCAGTTTATAGCTCTAGTAGCTTCTGATCCTGGTGAGCTGATGTAGGCTGTGCTTCTCTGTATTTCCTGTCTCTACAGATTTTGGGTTGGGCTTTATCTTGTGACCTCAATTCTCAGATGAGCCTAATTAAAGTCATCGATTTTCAGTTTGTTCAGCTTTTGCTTGCTGTAAAAGGGAGTAATGACTTCCAAGGTCTTTACATGTCAGAACTAAAACCAGGAGTCAATACTATTTGTTTTTGCAAAAAAAAAAAAAAAATTGTACTCTGCTGAGGCACGTAGTCTGGTATTATAATTTAATATGACTCTAAAATAGAATTCCTCCTTGAAAGAGACCAAAGAACAAAAGTGCAGCTGGGTCTGTGTAAATCTAATGCCTCGTCTGAAAAAGCTTTGGTCATAGATTGCTCAAAAGAATTATGACAAAATGCCCATAAACCAAGTCATTTACATATATTTTTAGATTGAATTTAAATTTGGTGTCCAATATATTTTAAAAATTGTAACAATGCCTACCTTTAACTGAATCACTCGTGAATGAGGTTACATTACTTTTTAGTAAACATATCGAAATGCCAAACTCATTCATTTTGTTTTATTTTAAAAGAAAACAAGTGATTAAGAACATAGATTAAACTGAATTTGGAAGTCAACATATCAAATTATTTTTAATACTATAAAATAATTTTATTTGTTATTAATATTATACAAACACCTGTGTATAATCACACTATTATGCTTATTCATCCAATTAGTTACAATCCTTTAACAAAGCCTCTCTTCAAGAGTTCATTTTTTCTTATTTATTATGAAATCATTCATTTAATTTTATTGATGTTTACATAGTTCTCTCTGATAATCATTATGCCTATAAGTACCCTACCATTATATTGTGTTTTTGACATAAGCCATTTGAAAAAGCAGCTTTGGTAAATATGGTAGGAAAAATAACTGAAATAAATTGAATTTAAAGTGCTTAGTAAATCACTCGAAATTATGCTTCTTTAAACTTTGACATTCAAGATCTATAATTGGATTGCATTTCCAAATAATAAAATATATCACTATTTTGTCAGAGAAAGAATTCAGCTTGACGTATTTTCATTGTATAACTGATATATCCAAGTTATTTGGTTGTCCAAAGTTAATTGTTTGTGTGAGGTAGACGTGACCATACTGTGTTTTTCTGGCTTAGATTGTCTCATGGAGCAGATAGGGTACAGTACAGTGTAAATTTGTGTTTTCATGCTTACGATTTATAATACATTGAAATTCTCCTGCTGCTTTTGTGTAAGCTCTCTTGAAACAGAGTTTCTTTTATTATTGTTGCACAAATATAAGCAGTGAAATTCATTGCAGTATTGTCTATATTAAGGTCTTGAAAGTTTCTTTTCAAAGTTAAGACAGATCATAACAGCGAGCATAACATAAGAAAGGGGTTTTTGCTTATGATATTCATTTGAGTGAAATCTACAATAAGAGAGTGACTCCTGTGACAAAATGTTTAAAAATAAGACATAAAAGTCTACTTTATTATAATATGAAAGGCACTGTAGCAAAGGATTCTAGACTGATTGAAGGGAAACAGGCTTCATAGGAGATTCAGGGTGCCTCACGGTTTTGATTAAGTCAAAAGCAGGAGGAGATGGAGAGAAACAACAAGAGACATTTACGTCTAACACATGAGATATACATTTATCTTCATCTTGTAATAATGTGACCATGAAAGTCACATGAAGGAAGAAAGCCAGCACATGGCTGTGACTTCATGAGCTTCTCAGTCTGGTCCATGGATTGTAGAATTCTGGTAGGGTTACAGCTTCAGAATCAGTACAGGAGGACACAGATGGAAGAATGCTCGTGTCGTCCATCATCAGAGACTGTGCCAGAGGCGGAACTATGAGGGTCTCCTTTTACACACACACACACACATTCATTTATATATGTATATATAAGGAATTTTATAAGCTTACTAACCGTTAAATTCTTGTTGTTCTTGTTAATTGAATAAAGTTTATTCAACAAATAATTATTGAGTGTTAACTATATTCTAGGTCATGTTCTTCCCTCATGGTGCTTACATTTTAGTGGGAGAAGAGTTAATATACAAGTAAACACAAAAATACACAAAGTTTATTTCGATGCTGTAAGGGAAATATAAAAGACCATGGATTGGGGAGTTGGATTCCTTCCAATTTCCTATTTTCTCCCTCTTAAAGAAAGGAGAGACATGATATACCCAGGTTAAAGGCAGGAAACTTTTGCTTCAGTGCCACAATCTCCCTGTCTTCTGTGGATTTCAACCATTTTGTATGCTTTCATTTTTGTGCTTTGGAAGGGTCTAAATAAGCCTGGCTTGTTTCTGTTCACAGGCTTCTCCTGATGGGGAAAGAAGTGGTTGTGCAAATTTGGCTACTTATGCTCCAGGTTTTAGAGATAGATTCTTTCTTTTTTTCTTCTTGCTTTCCCTTTTCTCATACTGCTTTTCCTTTCACTCACGGAACTTTGTCATTTTGTGCAGAAAGGCATGTGGGCCTGGAAGGAAAAGACGAGCTATGCTCAGTTCTGTCTAATCTTGGCAAGAGATGTTCTACACTTTCTCTAGAAAAGAATACCAGTGACTTTGGGAAAAAATAGCCTCAGCTAGGCAACGATACGTTGTCATATGGGCATGTATTTTTCTACCTGGAGTCTCTGGAGGTGGTAGATGTCTGGACTACTTGAGTGTCCTGGGTATCTTAGATACCAAATACTATCTCAAGTCCAGATATTTGACAAACAAAATGTAGCAACACATTTTAAGCCATTCAATATTTTCTTTGCAAAATTTTATGCTATATTAGAGGTTAAATAATGGTTCCCCTTTTAACTTATTAGAGCATATATTTTTTTTCTTATTGAATAAGGCAATATTTGCCCCTTGTATAAACTACAAAAAGTACTACTAAACCAAAAAACATAAATAAATCAATCTAACTCATGATTCTAACATCCAAAATTAAACCTTGGCTGATTTAGCAAACATCCATATCCATTTATCTCTCTCTTCATCAGGTTGAGTTGGAATGTTATCAGATTTTTTTAAAATGCTCTTTTGCAAGGAAAAACCATGGAGTCCCAAGAGTCCTCTTGGTCACCCAGGATTGTCCTGAGTTTCTTCTTGGCCTAACCACCCATGCTACATGGAAGTTTCCTAAGGAAAATAATTGTTCGTTACTTAATGAAATATTTATCAAGAATCCAGTATGTGCAGAAACTCTGTCAGAAGTGTTCGGGATACAACAATGATCAACAAGTTTGCTCTTGTGGAATGTGCGTTATATTGGAGGAAGACATACACTGAAACAATAAATCTATACATATGGAAAGGATTAGGATACTAACTTGGGCTTCAGCTAGTCAGCACATTTTCACTGAACATATGTAACTCAGAGTTAACAAAGGATTGGTCAACACAGTCCAATAAATAAGTGTCTAGATACGTCAATTGTTCAAACATATTCCTGCTAAGACGGCTAATATAAATTTTCTGGTTGGATTTTGGAGGGTAATGAACCAATGGGTGGAGATCCCCATGTTTCTGATGCAAAAACATTTGTGGAGGAGGGCGTAGCAGCATGAAATTTAGCCATACTGTAATGGGGAGGGGGTGTGCTGTCAAGTAGAGACACCATGAAACCTCCGTTCTCTGATGTTGTGACTGGACTGTTATTGTTGCTAACACATTTATCTAGTGAGAATGAACCCTATTTCTCTGACTTTCTACCAGGATGAAAGATTAGGTTCTTGATGTTGAGTTTAAGGAGACATTATCCCCATGTAATTTTAGCTAGAGCATTTCCCTTGGGAGAATATTAACTAGATAAGCCTGGAGCCTGTGTTCTTAGGGTCATATCTAGAAATTCTTTTTTCTTTATGGTCTGCAGAAAAATGTCTGTCTTCTATTTTACGTGTTTAAGGGTTTAACAATGTTGAAAAATATGTGTGAATTTTAACGGATGTGTAAAAATCACTCATTGCCTAAGAAGTTGTCCAACACACATGAAACGAACGATCTGGCATGGGTTTTTAAAAGCCTAAAATGACTTTAATTTACTTATATTTAGCCTCACTCAAAAATTGAGTTAGTATACCTGTGATATTGTGATTTATCCTAAGAAATTTACATTTGGTCTTTATCTCCATTTCTGGCACAAAGCCCCCCAAACCCTTGGAATTCCCTAAATGATGACAGTGACAAAGGTGTCTTTTGTTACGGTAATGAGAAGACTTTTGGACCACACCTGAGGGTGGGGGCTGGTTGCCAGGAGAACCAATCATGTGATTAGAGAATTGGAACTTTCAGCGCCACCCCCTGACCTCCAGGGCGGGAAGGGCTGGAGGTTGAACCAATCACCAGCAGCTGAGGATTTAATCAGTCCTGCCTATGTAATGAAGCCTGCGCAAATACCCAAAAGGACGAGTTGAGAGCTTCCAGGTTGGCGAACACATGGAGATGCTGGGAGAGTGGCTGCTCACAGAAGGCATGGAAGTGCCTCAGCCTTCCAACACACCTTGCCTTGTGCATCTCTTCTGTCTGGCTGTTCCTGAGATATAACCTTTGAAAATAAACCCGTAATCTAGTAAGTAAACTCTCTGAGTTCTGGGAGCCTGTCTAGCAAATTAATTGAACTAAAGGAGGGGTTGTTGGAATACCCATTCTATAGCCTGTCGGACAGAAGCACCGATGACAACGTGGACTTGCAATTGACCTCCGCAGTGTGTGTGTGGGTGGTGGGGTGGCAGTCTTGCAGGACTCAGACCTTAACCTGTGTGATGTGGGGCTATCTCTAGATAGGTAGTGTCAGAATTGAGTTGAATTGTAGGACACCTAGCAGGGGTCAGAGAACTGCTTAGTGTGGGAAATGGGAAAGACCCCTTCCATACACTGGAATTGCATGCAGAACCCTTAATACTCCAGGTATCTTTAGATCTTGGAATATTTCAGCAAGAGAGAAAATACACACACACTCACACAAAGACCACTGTAATCTGAACACAGGGTCTAGAATTTTTAAAAAGGAAAATACCTCAAAATTTATTTGTGCAATCCCTCTCCCCTAATTTTAACATTGTGAAAAGAGATTCACATGTAAGGGCTACCCAGGGCTGCTTTCCTGGCCCCCGAGTCATTGCTTTTCCTCCACCGCAGGCCCTTATTGTGAGTGATTTTTTTCCTCTTGGTCCCTGCATGAACAACATGTGCTGCTTGCATCTGTTTTCACCACTTCCCCTTCTTCCACGTTCCTTTGTTTCTCTTTTCTACAATTTGTTATTACATCCTTCAGGAGGAAAAGCCAGGATATTCTGGCAGTTCTCTGGCCACTGCACTAAGACTAAATAGATGTAAGGAAAAAGAAAACCGTTTCTGTAATCATCTCTAGAGAGCAGAGATGATGACGGTCCAGCGGGCATGAGCGACGGCTCCAGCTCTGCTCCATCTTTTCTATTTCTTGCTGCTGTAAACTGTGTGTGGCTGTTTCAGCAGGGCTTCCTCTCCAGGGAAAGATATGTAAGGACGTGCTAACGCAAGCCTAGGTAATTGACCTCATTTATTTAAAAAGTCTGTTTTATGCATGAAGGAATACCAAAGAATTCTGTTGTTCATTCATTTACAACTAATGCTAAAATTCATTATATTATACTGACTTACCATAAATCATTATTTTTATTCCTTTTCCTACTATTTTCTCGTGTGCTTTTTCACTTTTACTTCATTTATCTATACAACTATACCAATATTCAATGTTAGTTCTCAAAACTAACAGCATTGTGTTTCATGGCAAGAGCTTTTTCACTCCAGGGTAATTTTAAACCATACTTCTCGCTATAGCACAGTTCGTCTAAATGCGGTATGCTCTTATGGTGGAGGTAGTCAATTATCTTCCCAGAAATTTAAACACAGTTCTCAAAGATTATAGGAAACGCCTCCTGAATCCATTATGAGGACCTAAGCATTTCTTATACTTAGGCAACTTCAGAATGAGTGATTTAGTCATGTTTGATATCCATCTACGTGTCGGTAAAACAGCTCTGTCTAGGATTGGAATCCCATTGAAGCTACCTAAGCCCATGCCTGTGTACATTTTGTGTCATTACTGTATAGTGCAAATACTGAAGTAAATTTTTGCAGAAACATTCAAGCTGAGAAAAGACTTAATCATCTGGTTGAATGGCTTCTCACAATTTCTTAGACACCTATTATGGAAGTGGATATTCCATTTCTTTATGACCGTTTGTCATCTATGAACACCAAAACATTGAGTGTACTTTAGGGGTTACGTAATGTAGGAATACTCTAAATATCCCAGAGCGAACCGTTCAGCTGCTGTTTGAAAAAAGGTTCAGGAAGAGAGAACTCTCTTTCTCAGTGTGGTCTTTTCCGTTGTTCCAGTTGGTGGAAAGTTCTTCATACTTCATCTTATTTCTCTCTAAGTTCAAATTAAGTTTAGGCCAGAAAAATAATGATAATATTCAGTTGATTGAAAGAGATAAAAAAAATGTTAGATTGAGTGGAAGCTGTTGTTTTTAGATTGAGTGAAAGCTGAAATACAACATTTTCCATAAATATCTTACTGTGTATAAAGGTCAATTATTTGATAATTTCTTAAATTTTAAAAAATATTTGGCACGTTTATTCATGTCCACACCCAGCTAGAAGTAAGCTTTGTTAAGACAAAATTGAGATGTTAATAGGGAGTTAATAAAAATAAAACGTTTCATTATCAAATAAGTTTGGGAAGCACACAAGAGCTTGCTAACGTACCCCACACCCAATAATTCATCAGGCACATTAGCATAGAAAAGGTTTTGAGAATTCATAGGGACAGAGCTTATCTAACTTTGTTTAACCCAAGTTTCCTTTCCAAAAACCTTTCTAAAGTTATGAGTAATTATTAGCAGCTGGAAGGGCACTCATCGCAATTTGGGAAATGCTGCTTTAACATCAACGCTGACTTGCTCTGTTCACCCTGGACACCAGCATCTTGACTTCAGTTGTCAGTCCTAATTGACTAGTTCAGATGTCTCTAAAAATAATATGGAAAGAGATTGCTTAAATTGGAAACTTTTAAGGATTAAAAACAATTAGTTGAGAATGACTGTTTCTGCACAGTAGATAGAGAACAATGTATAATTTTCTATTTTGTTAATGTAACAGTGAGACAGGGTACCAAGGATGTAAACAAATTAAAAATGAGCCTCACTAAGGAATTCATGCAATCCATAGCTAGCTATAACTAAAGGGACTATCTCTGTTCTATCCAGTCTATTTTCATTTTTTTCTTTCATAGTCTCTAGACTATTTGGCCCAGAAGGTGCAAGCAAGTGTCCAACACACACCTTTGCTGTCATTTTTGATTTCCTAAATCCATCCAGTTAGATGAAACTATCCCGTATTCTTGTAACTGTAATAATCCATACTCTATTTACCATATATTCTTTATCCATTTACATTTTTGAATTCTCCCATTCCTCTGTCCTCATTGGATCATAAACTCCTTTATTATTTTGAACTACACAATTATAGGATTTTTGTTTTCCACACAATTTTTAATAATTTAATGAGAAACATGAGAGTGTTTGATTTTCAACAATTATGCCTCTTCACAGACAAGTTTTTATTCTTTTAGTTTATATACACTATAAGATAATTACATTTTAAATTTAAGTATGGATTATTTATCACCCAGAAATGTGCTCATTATTTTTCTTAATAATACAATTTTCAAATATGTTCTAACCCTTCTGTTACCCCTTCTGAACACATTTCCTTCTCTCCCACCCAGAGAAAGCTAAGATCATAGATTTGGTGTTTATAATTCACATGCATTTCTTTGCAATTTTCTATATATGTATGGATCCCTAAGAATTCTGCAAAATCGCATTTTTTCATATAAATAGGATATACTAGATACATTTTTGTTCAGCTTGCTGCTAGCATAATGCTGTTTGTGAGCTTTATTTGTGTTCATACGTGTAGCTCTCCATCATTTGCTTTTACTACTGCACAGCCTTAAGTTGCGTGCAGAAACTAAAACATTCTGTTCCTCTTGATAAACAGTAAGTTTTATCAAGCTTCTTTACTTTCTCCTTTTATTTTTTCATTTGTTTATATATATACTTTTGCTATTTATAAAAATGCTGCTCTAAAACTCTTGTGCGTATCTCCTTGTGTACGTGTGAGAGTTCTCTTGTTCTTAGAGTGAAATTATGGGATGGTAGGAAGGTATTCAAATTTATGATATAGGTTCAAATTGGCAACGTTATTGTTAAATTGTTTTCTATGTGATGTTATTTTCTATTCCAAATCCGCAATCCTCCTGGAGGGAGGAAGAAGAGACTGAGAGCGGGATATGAGAATAAAATGTAAGAAATAATAAATTTAAAAAGAACGGTGCGCGGAGGTAGAAAACTGATGAGGAGCTTCGCAGGGAAGCAACGTGTGCAAGAGCGTGCAAGTGTCGATGGAGCTGTGGAATTCTGTGTTGTCAATGCCGAACACAAGACTGCAGACTTCAGATCGCTTTGTGCTGTCAGTTGATGGACACAGTGGAGTTTGGGACCATGGCGGATGCAAAGGCATGCACAGTGGGAGGGGAAACCGCCCCCTTCATCCCAGCAGCTCCTCACTTTAGGAGCAGAGCAGCTACCTGTCCTACTGAGCCAAGATCTTTCCCAGAATATTTTTCAAACCTACGCTTAGCCCTTAAGATGAAATCTGTTTGCTCTAGGATGTATTAACTGTTTCAATTCCATATCATTTAATACCCATAACACGATTTTGCCACCATTTTAATTTAGCAATCCACTTTTCTGTTTGAATACAATTTAGACTTTCTCAGCCTGTCTTATTTTCTGTCAAATGAGGATATCAATGCTGTGAAAATAAATGAGAAGGCACATGTTAAGAGTTCAAACTCAATAAATGTTAATTCTCTCCCTGTATTTCTCTTCAAATTGAGAGCATTCTCAGAATGGTGAGCATTATTTTAAAAAAATTCTAAAGTATCATTGTGAAATTTAACATACAAAAATCAGTTGTATGTCTAGACACTAACAACAAATTACCTGAAAAAAAAATTAAAGAAATGATGCCATTTGCAACTGCATCAAAAACAATAAAATACTTAAGAATAAATTTAACTAAGGAGGTAAAGATCTGTACACTGAAAATTATAAGACACTGATGAAAGAAACTGAAGAAGACACAAATACATGGAAAGAAGTCTCATGTTCGTGGATTGGAAGAGTTAAGGTTGTTAAAATGTCTATATTACCTAGATTCCACGCACTCCCTATCAAGATCTCAATAGCATTTTCTACAGAAAGAGAAAAAAACAATTCTAAAATTTGTATGGAACCACAAAAGACTCCAAATAGCCAAAGCGATCCTGACAAAGAACAAAGCCGGAGGCATCACACTCCCTGACTTCAAACTATTTACAACACTACAGTCATCAAAATAGTGTGGCACTAGCATCAAAACAGACACATAGACCAATGGAACCGACTCAGGAGGCCAGAAACAAACCCATGCATATATGGTCTACTAACACTTGACGAGGGAGCCAAGGAGACTCAGCGGAGAAAAGAAAGACTCTTCAATAAATGGTGCTTGGGAAACTGGATAGCCATATGCAAAAGAATGAAGCTGGACCCCTATCTTTCTCCACTCATAAAAATTAACTTGAAAAGTAATCAAGACTTAAACATAAGACCTGAAACCGTAAAACTCCTAGAAGAAAACATAGGCTGTAAGTTCTCTTGACATCAGTATAGCAGTGATCTCTTGGATGTGATTCCCAAAGCGCAAGCGACAAAAGCAAGAATAAACAGGTGGGACCACATCAAACTGAAAAGCTTCCATGCAACGAAGGAAACAACTGACAAAATGAAAATGCAACCTACTGAATGGAAGAAAATATTTACAAACCACAGATCTGATAAGGGGTTAATATCCAAAATATATGAAGAACTCTTACAACTCAATAGAAAAAAGACCCAAAACAAAAAAGAAAACAAATAATCCAATTAAAAAATGGGCAAAGCTCCCAAACAAACAGTTTTCCAAAGAAGATATTCAAATGGCTAACAGGTACGTGAAAAGGTGCTCAACATCGCTAATCATCAGGCAAATGCAAGTCAAAACCACAATCAGATATCACTGCACACCTGTTAGAAGGGCTATTACTAAAATGGGAAGAAATAAGTGCTGGGAAGGATATGGAGAGAAGGGAACCCTTGTGCCCTGCTGGTGGGAATATAAATTGGTGCGGCCACTATGAAAAATATTATGGAGATTCCTTAAAAAATTAAAAATGGAACTACCATGTGATACGGCAATTTCACTTCTGAGTATTTACGCGAAGGAAATGAGGTCACTATCTGGAAGAAATATCTGCACTCCTGTGTTCACTGCAGTATTATTTACAATAGCCAAGACATGAACACAGCCTAAGTGTTTATTGATGTAGGAATGGATAAAAAGATGCGGTATATGTGTGTATATGTATATGTATGTATATATACACATATACATACATACATATATATATGGAATGGAATATTTTCAGCCTTAAAGAAGGAAATCCTGCCACTTGCAACAACATGGATGGATCTTGAGGGCGTTATGCTAAGTGAAATAAGTTAGACAGAGAAAGACAAATAACATATAATCTCACTTTATGTGGAATCTAGAAAAACTGAGCTCATAGGAACAGAGAACAGATTGGTGGTTGCCACGGATGGGAGTGGGGGCAGTGGGAGTGGTCAGGGGAGAGGGGTGAAGGTGGCCACAGTGTACAAACTTCCTTGTAACTTATAACTCTAAGAGGAATAAGTTCTGAGGATATCATATGCAGTGGGAGATTATAGGTAGCAACACTCTATTGTATATTTGAAAGTTGCTAAGATAGTAGATCTTGAAAGTTCTTACCACATATAAGAAAATTGTAACTACGTGAGATGATGGACGTGTTATAAACCTTATTGTGGTAATTGTTTTGCAATATATTTGTATATCTAATGACTATGTTGTACACTTTAAACTTACACAATATTATATATCAATTATATATAAAGTTGGTAAAAACAGATTCTAGACTACTTATATAACCAATTATGAAGAACTTAAAATGTGTGGGTAAACATATACAAGTGCATTTCAAGATAAAATTATATTATGTTACTTTGTGTACATGATTTCTATGGTGATATAATTATAGATTTGCTTCCACAGATTTAATTTGTTTTGTGTACTAAGAATGTTCAGAATTCAAAGAAGAACATGCATGGCTTGTTTATAAAATGTGATTAAAATCTTAATTGGCTTAAGAAAAGATAAAAAATAAAGTTATGGCTAAAATTTTGCCTATTCCTAGTTATAATGTGGGAAAATTAAAAGTCACATGAATATCTTAGGGGAGAATAGCCATTAGAAAAATCTTCTTGTGGTCAAAGAAACTCATCTTTTAAATATAATCTTTGCTTTTTCTTGTGTGGGAGCAAAGCTATCATCTGATATGTCTACAGCCTTACTATTGACTAGAGTCCAGTAGACTAATATTTCATACCTCAACATTTGAAAAAACCTTCCATTGCTATTATATATGCATATATTCAGTGCATTTTTGCTATTGTTATGTGTTTGCAGTTTTTATCTGACAAACATATGGAAAAGGAGAAAAATAAGTTATCTCATTTTTGAATGTTACTTTGTAAGTAAACTCCTAAATAACTTCCAAAGAAGTATTTTCAGTTTTTAGTTTGCTTATCAAATTTTAGCATAGACTACAATTATCATTATTATATTTTTGATTAAAAACTCTTCATTTATTCAAAATTTTTATTAGTAGACTGTTTTTATAACAGTTTTAGATTGATAAAAATAGAGATGATACTAGAGGGAGTTCACGTATGCCTTCTCTCTCTACACGCAGTTTCCCCTATTATTAGCATCTTACATTAGTATGGTACGTTTGCTACAATTAATGAACCAATATTGATATACTAATATCGTTAGCTAAAATCCATAGTTTATGTCCTTACTTTTCATCTGATGTTCTTTCTGTTCCAGGATCCCATCCAGGTCACCAGGTTACATGTAGTTGTCATGTCTCCTTAGGGTCCTCTTGGCTTGACAATTTCTCTAACTTTCCTGGCTGTTGATGACCTTGACAGTTTTGAGGAGACTAGTCAGGTACATTGTAAGATGCCCTCTATTCAAATTTTTTTGATGTCTTTCTCATGATTAGACTGGGGTTATGGGGCTTTGGGAGGAAGAGAACAGACATAAGGTGTCATTTTCATCACATCATATCAACAGTATGTAGTATGAAGATGATCGATCACTGTTGATGTTGACCTTGATCACCTGGTTGAAGTGGTGTCTGTCAGGTGTTTCACCTGTAAATTACTCTATTTTCCCCTTTCTACACTGTCTTCTTTGGAAGGAAGTCACTAGGCACAGACCACACTTAAGGAGTGGGGAGTTATGCTCACATTCCTTTAGGGTAGAAACATTATTTTTAAAGCATTTATTAAAAACTTACAACACACAAGGTTTTCCCACATGCTTCAGAAAACCATATAAATTAGGATTTAAGATAAGATGAACAAGAGCCAAAAGGAACAACAGTTCTTTTGAGCCCTTTAATTGCATTCTCTCTGTCCTTTGGCCTCTCAGATCACTTCCTGTCTCGATTTTCATCTACAGCCCCAGACAAAACCCCAGACCAGATTTTCTCAGTTTCAGCGGTATTGATATTTTGGGCCAGATAATTATTTGTTGTGGGGGAATGCCCTCTAAATTGTAGGGTGTTTCTCAGCATCCTACTCTCTGGATGCCAGTAGCACCTCCCCTGTACTCTCCCCCCAGCCGTGACAACCAAAAATGCCTCCAGACATTGCCAAATGTCCATGGATGGCCACGTCGATCCAGTTGAGAACTACTGCTATAGGCTATCAGGCATCTTCCGAATTAGTGTATAATTCTTTCACTTATACATTTAACAAATATATTGAATAGTCAATAAATATCCCAACATACCAAAACTTTTCTTAGATTATGCATGCTCTCCGGCTATTTATCTTATTTAGAGCTCTCACCACCCTCTAGGAATGGAGGATTCCACCCTATGTCTCCATATCCTGAAGAAAACATATTAAAAAGATTCTTCTGGCCCTTTACAACAATTTCCAATCAGCTTTTATCTCTCCTTTATTTAAAAATCCCTCCAATTGAGATCAAATTGCCTCACTATATTACTATTGTTCTACCTTCTAATAGCTACTAATTTCCAAATCACTTCTTGGATTCATTAAGGTGTTTGGCACCTGGCTCTCCACCTCCTCTCCTGCTTGTTCTAATGGAACATCAACAGCACAGGTTACATCTGACCAAGAACCAAAAATGCAGTGACCGAATTTCTGACTGGGCAGCTGCCTCCTCATGTCACCACATCCATTCACTCACTTTCTCTTGTGAAACTCCTCTCGTATTTCTTTAGCTTTATCTCCCCACATCCTCATGCTTCAGTTCATCATCTCCAACTCTCTTACTGAAGACTTTCAACAGCATCATTCTCAACCTTTGCCCTTAGCCTCTATCCTCTCTAATTTATCCACTGCTGCTCTGTCAGCATAATCTTTTAAGATTAGGTTGGCTTTTAACAACAGTATTTAAAAGTCTTCTATTGCTTCCCAATGCCTGAAAAGTGAGGCCTAAAACCTTGGGGTGGCCATTCAAAGGCCCTTCTGATCTGGTCCCCACGTAGCTGTGAGCTCATCTTCTGTGTGTGTTCCCCTTACACATAGAAACTCAGCACTGCAGGTTTGTTTTCCCTGAGCTGCTTCCCAGGGAATTGTGCTGCAATAGTACAGCTTTGTTGCATAAGATAAAACCTCATACTTTAGTATCCTACAACTTAAACACTTATTTCTCACATATGAATTTGTGGGTTGACTTGGCAGCCCTCCTCTAGGCTGCAGCTTTTTCAGGTCTGGGGCTGCTCTGCATGTCTCCACCTTCTTTCAACCCATAGGCAGCCAAGGTATGCTCTTCTCATGGAGAGGTTGAAAGCATATGGGAGTGATTAAAAATATATGATGCTTCTAAAGGCATAAGCAGTGTTGTTTCATCCCATATTTCGTTAGTCAAAGCAGGTCGCGTGGTCGATTCCATAGCCAAAGACTGATGAGTCTGTAGTCAGTGTATTCGTCGGAAGCGGTGAAGAATTAGATCAAGAAAGTGCTGTACACTTTCCTACCTCCGTTCCTCGCAGATGTTGCTCTCTCTGCTTCAGTTATCTCCCATCTCTACCTTTGTAATCTGGTGAACCCCTAATCATCATTCAACATGCACTTAAATATCTCATCTATGGAGCTTTTCCTTTTCCAAGCAGGCAGACTAAATGCCCCCTTTTTCTTTGCTACCATAGTACTTTATACGTTCTTCTTCTACAGCTGTTTTATTAAATCATTGATGTGTAGAAAGACTTTTTATCCATGTTCCTGACTCCTCTGCTGAGCTCATAAAGGATCCTTTAGGTTAGGAGACGGAGGTTCCCTTTGCTGGGCCCCTGGTATGTGCCCCCCAGACTGTTGAAGGACTAGATGAATTTAATGCCATCTGAATCCTGGACAAGATCTCTAGTCAGACCTATGAGGTGTAAAAATTATTACAGATAAGGAGGAAAAATAGAGACGAGCTATTTTGTTTTCCTACTACAAGAAGCAAATTGATTGTAGTGTCACCTGAAACTGTTAAGAATACAGAGTGGCTATAGCCTTGTTTCCAAACTGATCACCAGTCTCTGAGTAGAGGACACATTGTACCAATGCAAAGAGGGGGTTTTATAGCTGTGGAAGCTGCTCAGGTGTAGACAGGATACTGCACAGGGAGACGTGTTAAAACACAGGAGAGGTGACCGCTGGAGCTCATGTTGAAAGCTCATCCCTATCCTCATTACTCAATAAGATAATTTCAACTTTTCTTACTTATCTTTAATCTTTGTTTGACCTCCAAATAAAGTCAGAAAATGACCAAACAAAATCAGGGAGAAGCATTGAAAAAATGGCATTTAACAACTTTATTCCACGTTTGTTAAAATAGGGCTCTGCATCTAGGCTGGTTTCCTTTGGAAAGATGATGGTGTCTGTGGTACCAGGGGTGAGGGGTGGAAGTGAGACACGTGGTGCAAACACGTTTACTGCTGAGATAATCAACCAGCCTGTAACTAAGGCGAGTACTAGTTAGATTCATGCAAAAAAAACCCAAACCAAAAACTAAACTACCAAATTAGTGTACCATAGATACATACATTGGTTTCCACTTTTATTTTTAGACATAATTTAGTCTCATACCTTAAAAACTCTACACTCAAATGAAAGTTATTTAAAAAGAATAACCAAGCTTCCAGAGCTCCTCATTAGCTGTAATGGTATTAAGGAATATATAAGGTATTTTAAGTGGATTCATTATTTTTACATCATTTTGCGCTATTGCTTTTCCTAATAAGACAACAAAAATTTCCCTCTATTTTCACTTTTTAAGTAATAAGCAAGACAATATTTGCATCATATTAGCTGTTTTACTTGAATATTGAATCAGTGACTATGACTAAATAGATTACAGTCAGGCTACAAATCTCTCAGTAAGTAAAATCAATAAGAACCATGCAGTTACTGCATTTGTGGTTCTAACTAATTTATAATGGGGCACAGAAGACTAGGTGCTATTGTAAAGTATTATAATTACTCATTATAAGATAAATACATCACAATTAGTTATTGATTTAGTCAAACTTTCATAAATTATTTTCTTTTTGTTACAAATGAGACCTGTTATGATCTTTCTCTCTTCCCTAAACCCTAATATTTTATTCTTAATATTCAACTTATGGTTTCCTAGACAAATTTTAGAATAAATGGAGAGCAAAGATTTTTTCAGAATAAAATGCTGAATAAAAGTTGCAACTCATCATAACTACCAAAAAATCTTATTTCCTCAGGCAAGTGGAGGATTGATACAAACCAGCAGCATCTCATTTAACGCAACTCTGAGGTGAGACATTTGCTATCATAGTTACTTTATGATCATCATTATGCTTCCTTAGCCAAAATCATCTAATTCAGTGAGAATGGGCAGCAGAGTCTCAGGCATCGACATTCAGCTGTAAATGAAAAACAAGAGAGACACGTGGGGAATAGACCATTACATTGATCAACATCCGTGACGTTTTACTGAACCTCACCAACTATTACTTTCTTATGAAATAAAAGATGTTACTTTAAAGGAATTACGTAGCTTTCTATACATGACTTCAAATTTGTTACGGTTGAATGGCTTGAGAGGAAAAATGTCCCTGCAATAGAAAAAACAATGCTGGCTATTTCTTCCTGATACATGTGATTTCTGTAACAATACTTGCTACTTTGGGTAGAGTATTTTTATTCAACCTTTCTATAACTATACTTGCTACACAAACTTAGCCAAGATTTTACACAGCATATCTCTGTCAAATACATGTGGTTTATTTGAGCATGTTACATGCATCTGATGAATTCATCAAAAAGGAAAAAAATAAAGATTTTGTCATTACCGTTGCTTCAAATCGTCTGTTTGTTCTTTTCCTTTTTCCTTTCAGTGTTCTTATAAATATGTAGATTTATTTTTAAAAATGTTTACAACTGTTTTTTAAAAATATCCCAGCATATATAGTTTAATCTTAGTATTTATCAACAATAGTAATGAATTAATACAACTGCCTAAGGAATAGTTAAATATAATTTGCCGAGGAGTTTATAAATATATTCCCAAGAAATAAAGTAATATGTTCTAATAATTTAGAAGCCCATCATTCCAGATGTTCTTAAATTATATAGAACTAAGCATTGAGAATGTGAGGTAGTTTGAAAGTACAGACTTCAGTAAATCAAAATAGTTCAATGTATTTAGTTATGTATGAGACCTCCTGATACAGGCTCCTGCTTCTAAATAAGCCTTCATTTTAAGAACGCAAGGTAATATTTGTAAAGCATCTTTAATCCTAGGATTTCTGTCAGTGCCTCAGTTGGGATCATGATGCCTCTGAGGGTAATGACATATACTATGACCTAGAATGACTCAGCTCTCTCTTGGCCTCCATCAGGGCCATAGCGAGGACAAGCTACCAGTTGGAGCAAGACTTCCCGTCATGAGGATGGGTGGGAGAAACACTTCATAAGACTAGCTGTCCCAGAATTATCATCTTGAACAGTCAGTCCCTGGACTCAATGACTTCCCTTCACCGCCCTCTCCCCCCGAACTGAGAGAGTCTCCGTCCACCCTGACCAAATGCCCCTGAGAAGGGAGCTGGGGTGATGTCTTTGTGGTCCTGTTGGCCATCGATCTTGTATATTCCACCTGTACAGAACACCTAAATATATTTCCCAGAGTTCAATGGGATGGGGATGCCTCCCCACAGGACACAGTGTAGTCAAGTGATAATTAGTGATTGTTTATGAGAATCACATGTGGTTTTAAGCATTTATTTATTTAATATTTAAGAAGTTATCTAAAAATTTTCTGATGATATAAGTACATAAACTAATTTGTATTTCATGTATTTATCCAGAGAAATAAAGAGAGAAGTAGGCCAGGTTATGCGATGACTCCTATTACTTCTGATCAGCTGTTGAATCCATCACTTCCAATCACTTTCCATTGGTAAAAACTAACATGCGCAGGCCCCACTTCACTGGGGCTGGGGAGAATTCTCCTCCCATGACAAGTCATGTAGCAATGGGTCAAAAAATGTCCCCGTGGTTATGCTTGATTTCAAATGGGTGGAAAAGTGAAAATATTCTTGGAATAAGAGAACTGGGTATTTGTGAACAGACAAAAAATGTTTATATAGTCTTTGAGTTGGTGGCAGAAACTTTTTGTTAGGGACAATGGTTGAGACTTCTGTTTGGAAACAATAGAAAAGAATTTAAATCACATATTATTCGTAGATTAGCACCAAATTCAGACTTTACTTTTTTTGTGAAAACACAATTATTATTGGAAAATAATGATAACTTAGAAGGGAGTTTCATACATAAATTAGCTGTAGATTGAAAAATGTGCCCAAAGATTATCTCATTCATTGGAATATTTGAAACTCATTCAATATTCATGAATGAATTGTATATATACATATATGCTTTGAAATTATCCAATAGTTTCTTCTTTCATAGTACTTTTGCTAGACATTGTTGGTTAGATAATCCAAAAGCTAGCTATTCTCAACATCTTCTCAAATGCAATTCTTTAAATATTAAGACAAAAACATAAGACTAGATATATTCTCGTCTGAGTTGCAGCTAAGGTTGGCCATGGTTCCAGTCATGGCAGATTAGATGCATATGGAAGGAGAAGTCAGTCTGAGAGGCTTATAGATATTTTTCTTACTCTCATTGATAAGTGAGGTAAAAGTCCCATTTGCTTCTGGCCCCACCTCATTCCTGCTTCTTAATGTCTTTATCAGTCATCATACTAGGATCTGGAGAAGTCTATTTGCAACCATGGAAAAAAGAAAATGGAGAAAAAGAGAAAAACGTACAATCTTGATGATATTGTTAAGAGGCTGCATGAGCACTTGAAACAACCTACCTCCAAATTTCTTTTTTCTTTTCTTTTCTTTTCTTTTTCTTAGGAAGATTGTTGCCCAGCTAACGTTTGTTGCCAATCTTCCTCATTTTGCTTGAGGAAGATTGTCACTGAGCTAACCCTATGCCATTCTTCCTCTATTTTGTGTGTGAGGCACTGCCACGGCATGGCTTGATGAGTGGAGTGTAGGTCTGCACCTGGGATCCGAACTGGTGAACCCTGGGCTGCCGAGGCAGAGCACGTGAACTTAAGCACTACACTACTTGGCTGGCCCCCAAATTTCTTTTCACATGAGGAAAAATCCTCCCCCTCGACCTTGTTGAAATCCCTGTTACTTTTATTTACAGGCGCTGCTATCTGTACTCTGTTTTTATGACCTATCAAAATTAAAACTATCTTTGTGTCTGTCAAAATTAAAACCATCTCAGTAAGCATTTGGCTGTTTTGCTGAAACAGAATCATGATTTCCACCAATTTCTAAGAAAATATAACCGAGTTCATTTCCATGAATCAGTGTCTTCCTTGTGTATTTCACTTCTACCACAAATTTATATATATATATACACACACATAAAATGTAGGGCATAGCAAGTCATTATTATATAGATAATAGCAAGTTAATATCAAAGTATTATCAATATAAATTATATTTATTCAAAATACTATTTCTTTTTCTAATTTTATATAAAAAAAGAAATAGATACATGCTTCTCTTCTAAAGGAATTGATAAACATGAATATAAGCACAACTTTTTAGAATCCCCTAGCATATTTTATAATTACATGGTAATATTAAAATAATAAATCCTCAAATGCTTGATTTAGAGCTTTTTGATCTAGTGCTTATTCAACTATCACTAATGTGTTTTCTTGGCCTGTATTGATGTACAAATTGTGTCTTTTTAAAAAGAATAATAGTTTTTACAATACAGAAATGACCTCCTTCGTCTCTGCCGGTTGTTGTGTGGGTTAGGCAGACAGCACTATGGTGAAGCAGCTCCAAAGGGTGAACTGGAATAATCTGGATGCTTAGTTTAAGCTCCCAAAACATTTTCACTCAAAGTATTTTTTAAAAAAGCATTTTACATTATTTAGGACCTTTTTTCTTTTCAAAAGGCTTTCGTATATATTGCCTCATTGACTCTAAGAACAGTGATAAGTGTGTTTAAAATATTAACTCTGTTTCGTAGGTGAGGAAATTGGGACTGGGGGATGCTGAGCAATTGCCAGAGCTCATTTCAGACTTGAGTTCAGATCTTTGGGCTCCTAGCCCTGGGATCTTTTGAAGGCAAAAAGAGTCTTGTGAAGAAATTATCTGTAAAGTGTTCAAGATTTTCTCCTTGTCTGTGACTTGGACCATTTTTGCTATGATGCATCAGTTTGTGGGTCTCTTTGTGCTTGTCCTATCTGGAGTTTGTTGAGCTCCCTAGACGTGTAAGTTAAAAATTTTCACTAAATTTGGGAACTTTTCAACCATTATTTCCTTGAGTTTTCTTCCCCCCTGCTCTCTTCTTTCCTTCTGGTAGTCTCATTAAGTGTATGTTGGTGTTCTTAACTGTGCCCCAAGTTTCTCTGAGACTCTCTCTCTTCCTTGGCTTGCATAATTTCTATTAATCTATCTTGAAGTGCATTTGTTCTGACAAGAGATTTTCACATATGGAGGTGTGTAGGGTAACTATTCAGGTTTAAAACTTATTTGACTTGAAATAAAAAGCCTGACTTATGGCCTATCAAATACGTTGTACACCTGCTTAACCATTAAAGTAAAGAATGCCCCCTCTTAGGATAAGAGAGCAGACTTCCCTTCCTAGCCCTACTGGTAAAGCCAGGGTTAGTCCGTTTCCTGACATCAGGGTCATGCTGACCTGCTAATTTGCAACTAAAATCCTCTTTGAAACTTTGATGAAAATGTATCCTGGGTGTGTTTAATGTGTGTTCTTTGTTCTAAAAAGATATAAGACTGTACTGAAAACCATGCTTTTCCAGAACGCCTTCTAAGGCCTTCCTGGGTTATAATCCTCACTCTGGCTCAGAATAAACTCACCTGATTTTTCTTCTCTATAGAGCTGTTATCGGTCACTTTGTGTTGACAGTTCAAATTTACTCTTTAGCCTCTCAAGTGAAATTTTTATTTGTAGATGAAAATAATCCATAACCAATCTATAAGTGAACATTTGGGTGAGTTTATTCTAAGCTGAAATCTGAGGGCCATGGCCAGGGACCTTTCTTCCTGAAGGAAGAAAGGGCACCAAAGAAGTGAGGTATACAGAGTGGTTATATACCCCCAAACAGGCTGTTTCACATATCATTGAAATGTCCCTCCCACAGTAGTCACAAGATTGCCCTGTGGGCACAGCGCTTGACTGACACAGAAGGTAGTGGGTCTGCTCTCTTGGAGGGCGTAGCAGGAGGCAAGTCTATTGTCTTGAGCTGGGTGGTCACAGGTGAGAGCAGCAATCAGTTTCTAGCCTAAGGAAATATGCTTAATCCTTAAAGAAATGCCAAAGTTGGGAGGGAGAGGGAAGTTGCACCTTTATCTCAAGGGCCTTTGTTCTTGCCATAGGGAATATCTAAAGCAGATATACAATGCATGCTCAATGGCCTCGGTCAGGTCCTTTTGGAAAGATAAGGTCAGGCCGAATTAGGTTTACACAAAATGGCTTCCTCATATACTCCAATATATCCTATTACTTGCCATTTTTATTTGTCAACTCACCCAAATTTTCATTTGTAGATTGGTTATGGATTATTTTTGTCAACATATTTCAGTTACTGTAATTTTTCAACTCCATACTTTGTGTTTTTTTTTTTAAATAATTCTTACTCTGTTGATATTCTCTATTTAATGCAGCATTGTCAGCAGGACTTCTTTTCTTTCATTGATCAGTTTCATTTAGTTCGGTGAACATATTTATAATGGTAACTTTAAAATCTTTCTTTAATAAATCTGACACCTGGTCTCTCACAAGCAATTTCTGTTGGCTGCTGTTGTTTTCAGTGTATGGGTCATACTTGGTACGTCTTGTAATATTTTTATGAGAAATTGAACATTTTAAATAGTATATTGTCACATCTCTAGGTGCTGCTGTCTCTCCCCTCTGGGGTTATTATTTTTATTTGTTTGTTTATTTTTGTTTAGTGACTGACTGGATTATTTTAGTGAAATCAATTCCAGCCCCTCCCGGCCCACCACACAGTGTCCAGCCTCTGACACAGCTCCTCCGGGAGCTGCACGTTTGGGTCTGTCAGCAGGCATCCTGGTAGGAACGTGGCTTTGGTAGGACCCTCTCTCTGTCTTCCTCGGGCCACACCCAGGCATTAAACTCCCCTAACTGCAGATGGTTTGTTTTCTTCAATGCCTTGGGGCATAAATTGCTCTACAAAGGAATCCAATCAAATTCTGGCTTTTCAAGGAACAGTTTCTGAGGTCAAAGTTTGGTTTTTGTCCTGACCCTAGGAGGGCTCCTCCCATCTGTCTTATTCCCTGAAATACATTCTGAAGCCTGGCCCACCTACAGTTCAGCCTGTATCTTGACTCTCCCCTCAATTACCTTTCAACATAACTTCCACCTTTCTTAAGAGTACCTTTAGGATCCAACTTCTTCACTTTCTGTTACACTTGAAGTCAGTTATTTTGGGAAGAGATTAGGAGATTTTGTGTTTTATGGTCTGTTTCTCCCCCCAGTGAAAATCTCTGAGCCAGAGCTCCTTAGCTGGGGATGGGGACAATGGCAACTTCTCTGAGCAGCATCCTGCTCTAGGAGCTGAGGGATGGAGTTGAGTGGAGCAGCACCCTGAGTCCTCTCAGCTCGCCTCTCCTGGATGAAACAACCACCTCAGGAGCCATGGCACTGATCAGTGCCCCGGTGCTCTCAGCACGACACCCACAAGTAGAGCCTCTGATCCGCAAGGGGACCCCCTCAACTGTACTCCTCCAGGATGTAGCTTCAGTAACGGATACTGAGGGTGGATGGGAAATGCTGACACCCTGCTTCTCCCTGGAAGAGAGCCCTCTGTGTGGTTGCAGGGGGCAGAGGGGCCCTGTGCTCTCAGCTCAGCCCCTGGACTGGTGTTTCCAACTCGCTGAGTCGGTTGGAGGGTGAGAGGGAGCACTCTTGGTTCAAATACCACAGAGTCATGCCTTTCTTACCAACTTGTCACAGATGCCCTTGAACAGATATTCCCTCATTTGTGGATCACCCTTAGGATCATTGCCAGAGGCTTTCAGTGGTTGTATTTTTTTTCAGTTGTCACCAGTTTCATTGGGAAGTGGCTCAAGGGCACTCCTTATACTTTAATGCCTAAAGTTAATCCTCTCTTGATAATTTTGATATTTATTTGTAGATAAGACTAAAATAAGATGAGAATTACTAATTTGATTAGAGGTTAAAGAAAAGCACTGTAATGAGTCCGAGTTTTGCATATAGTTCTGGTGTGAATGATGTAATTTGTTAACTTAGATATGCTTCTATGCTTTTAGTGCAAGTGAAAATATGTGAAAATATAAATAGAGTTTGAATCTCTGATCATAAATATAAACATGCAAATTTCAAGCTATTTGTGGAAACTTAAATATCCTGTAATGTTTTTTTGACAGAGAATGATGACTAAGCTAGGACAAACCGACTTCAATAAAAGAAATGATCCCAAATGATAATAGATGTAAAAATCAGGGTTTTTATTTATAAATTTGATATTTTTCTCTCTTTCTCTAAACTTCTGCCAATTTTTTATCTTTAACTATAATAACTACAATACTGAAGTGCAAGCATCAGAATAAATTATTTTAAGGTCAGAGTCACATTTTTGGAAAAAGATACTTTTGTATAGATGTTAAATCTATTCTTTTAAATGTCTAAAAGAGGCTTCTTTTTGAATAAATAAAAACAACAAAACTCAGAGTAATTCTTAAAAATTTTTCAAGAGAACAATAGGATCTGATTTTCTTACAATTTTCTAGTGACAAATCTGTCTGTATAGATCAGTGTCTCAGCCATATTTTAGACTGCTAACGTAAACATGTTCTAAACAATTCCAATGTAAGAGTTGTTAAAAAAGAAACCACAGGTCCAGGCCCAAAATGGAGTCCTTTGTGCTAAGCCCATGTCACCAAACCAAGACTTCATGCCTAACCTCAGTGTCAGCCTCTGCCGGCTTGTGAACTTTAACCGCTCAACCTGGAATGGCCTGGTCAGCACCAGTGAGGTCCTCTGCCTGATGGACCCCTGCCTTCCTGCCGAGGAAGGTGACCTTGCCTGAGACAATCCGCTCTTTGCCAGAATAGCTTCCCTGCCCTGTGTCCTTCTGCCTTTAAACATCTTCCATTTTGTACAGCTCCTTGGAGCGCCTTTCTGTTTTTGAGATGGGATGTTGTCCGATTTATGAATCATTAAATAAAGCCAATTAGATCTTCAAATTTACCCAGTTGAATTTCATTTTTTAACAAAGTGTAAAAATAATTTTTCTGTAAGTTAGTTTTTCTATTCTAGTTAACTTTTTATTTGAAAACCAATTGGAAATATTGCAAAAGAAATTAATTATACAAATAAATAATAAGCATGTAGATTTTACTATTCATGAAGCATTGTATTTGTATAATCTTATTTAAGCTTACCAACAAACACAGGAGTGATTTATTATGACGTTATTTATTTACTTAGTCCCCACGAGATGCTGACTATCATTCATGCAACTCCACGTAACCGAGCAGGTTTTTCTGAAAGAGGCAGGATGCTAGATTCCTGGGAAAAAACATTTTGGAATATTTCCCCCCAAAAGGAGCTATTAGTAACTGGAAGGGATATAGATATACACACAAGTACCAAATAGTCTTCTAACTATCTTCTGAAAGGTAATCTGACGTGTTGCTTTACTGCTCAGAGAATGGAAAATAAGTAACAATTGAGATAAAAATACAAATTCCATGCTTGTGGGAACATAGCACTTAGAAACTGAACTACTCCATATAGAATTTAAACAGATATTTCCCCACTTCAGTTATAGCTCATTGTCATTATGCAGCGAAAGATAAGTCAGCATGAACCAAGTGTTTCCAACATCCAGTAAGGAATTTTATTTCCAATTCTCTAATACTAAATTCCCACTTTCCTACCAGAGTAAATAAACACATTAAAAAAATTTATTCTTTTTGAAATCCAGTACAAATACTATGTCAGTCACACTTTTTGAGACTATATTAAATCAGTAGTTTTTTTTATTTGATCGAATTGCCTTCCACAGCTATAAATTTTAAGGAAAAAAAACTATAATTGATCATTTGTTTGAGAATCTAAAAGAGAGCAGAATGAGTCTTTATACCAAATCAATGGCTAATGCAGGTATGTATAAAATAAAATACATAAATAAAAAACATAATTCATTGAACACGTACACTGAGTGTCTACATGTGTAAGGCGCTAGGCTACTCTGCCGACTTTCATTAATTGTTACCCTCATATCCATATATTTTGGAAATTTTTATGTAACTTGGTGCTGTAGTTTGCTCCAATGAGATCTCTTAGTTCAAGCAATATTTGACCTCTGGTCCTGATCTCCTCCTTTGCTACATCACCTTATGCTTCAGGGATGGTGTTCTCCTGGGGTCTAACGTAGGCTGAATTTGGGTAGAAATTGATGAATTAAACCATGAGGCTATTCTCTTTAGCCTCAGGAAGGATAAAATGCTGGCTACCATTTAAGTGGCTGTTTCCATGTTCCAGACATTGTTCTAATAGTCTCTCATACTCACGTTTAACAGGCACAACCAGCCCTGTGCTTTGGCGTCACAATTACCCGCTTTCAGAGATACTGCGTACTTTCGAGGCTACACGGCAGATAGTGGAGCCCATCAGCACGCTGCAGAGTCCTGCTTTTCCTTCTTCAGCGCACAGCCTGTGACTGTGACCCATGATTCTGTGATTCTGGGGGCCTTCACTGCTTATCACTTTGGAAGCCAGGCTGATCTTTTCATGACTCGACTTCCCGTTTTGTATTTGGCAGCTACTTAAACAAGGAGGGGTGAAGAGCTTCTCTTGTCTCACCGACTGCAGCCTCGCTCCTCCTGTGCACTTTCTAACTAGGAGGCAGAGCAAATGCTTTAGACTGCTCTCGTGGAAAGTGACGCGGGAATCACGACTAATTCTCTGAACTCATCAGTATGGCCACGTCATTGGATTTGGGACTTCCTTTATGCCTCAAGTTGGCCACCCCTGGTGATGGGAAGAACCTTTCTGACCACCTGCACTTCTTTCACCTCGGTCCAAGCCACCTCCCCCTCTGGCTGTGCTCAAATTGTAAGGGCCTCCTACTTCTCTCAGCTTCCGCGCTAGTCCCTCTTTGTTTCTAGCCACACACTCACCAAAGTCACCCTGTCGAGGACAATGATGTCATTCCTGCTCGAAACTCCACAGTGAGTTTGCACATGATTTACGGTTAGAATAGGCCCCTCCTCCACCCTGTTCCTCTCCTCTCCCCGCCCCCCCCCCCCCCCCACACACACACATTGGCCTCATGACTGTTCCCTCTTGCTTGCCAGGCCAGCTCAGGATTCAGGGCATTTGCTCCTGGCTCTTCCATCTGCCCGGTCGGCGCTTCTCCCCGGTATCCAAGTATCTCACTCCCTCTTTTCCTTCAGGTTTTAAGTATCTCGTCAGCAGTGCCTTCCCTCTCCACTTCTGTCTAAAATATGACATCCTCATGACTGCAATTTGTGTCTCCCTTCTTGCTTCAATCTTTTCTTTGGGAAACATCAATATATATTTTGTTTATTTATCTTGCTTCCTTATATATGACGTCCATTTTACCCATAGCTGGAGACTCAGCATGAAAAACAAAGACCATCATATAGTAAAAGCTTAAAAAAGATTTGCTGTGTGAACAGTGAATGAACCGTGAGAGAGCACGAATCGAGGGGATACATTCTATGGCAACGTATTTCTTTTCTTTTTTTTTTTTTTTAAAGATTGGCACCTGGGCTAACAACTGTTGCCAATCTTCCTTTTTTCTTTTTTAAGGATTGGCATCTGGTCTAACAACTGTTGCCAATCTTTTTTTCCTGCTTTATCTCCCCAAACCCCCCCGTACACAGTTGTATATCTTAGTTGCATGTCCTTCTAGTTGTGGGATGTGGGACACCGCCTCAACGTGGCCTGACGAGTGGTGCCATGTCCGCGCCCAGGATCTGAACCCTGGGCCGCTGCAGCGGAGCGCGTGAACTTAACCACTCGGCCACGGAGCCAGCCGCTGGCAATGTATTTCAAGTGAATTTGAAAAAGATCAGTTTTACCCATTCAGGCACAAAAAGTTGGACTAAGTGTTTAATTCTTAACTTTTTCTTTTAATCATTTAGCTGTTATACTGACGCTGAAGGTGGTTGGTCCCAGGGGGCACATAGGAACTGTGAGATGTAGTCATACGGCAACTTCATGGTCCCATCTTGGCCTGTGATCCCATCTCTCTAACTGCGTATCGAGCTTGCACAAGTGCTCCAAATCACAGGCTGCATGTAAGAAAGAAACGGTTACTTCCTTCATCCTACAGAAACCCCTTTAAGAACAGTCTCCTCGACAACTCTCTAATTACTTCTCTTTACCCTGCATCTAGTGTTCCGGTCGTATTCTAAGCCCCCCACCACCCAAAAAGAACAAAGACAAAACAGCCTGGAACACAGCAGATCTTTCTGTTTTCTGTGTATACCAGACTTTCTCCTGGCTTCACAGCTCTGGGTGTGTCCTTCCTCAGTCTGACGTCCTTCCTCTCTCATCTCCCATCCCTCCTGCTAACTCTTCCCTCTCAACCTTGGAGAGCGTGTTGGTTTTGTTGACCATTGGATGCTGGACACCTTAACACCTAGTCTGGGGTCTGGAAAGTGGTAGAAGATTAACATTCGGTGACTGACAGCCTTCAAAGCATATTTCAGGCCTCAGGAAGACTCAAGTTATGATGTCATTTTTTTTTTTGTGCTCATCACGTTTGTAGTAAATATTTGCAGACATGGATTTCGACGTCCTAAACTTGAAATTTTTTTTTAAAGGTGTGCTTTTTTTGGTGAAGAAGATTCGTTCTGAGCTAACATCTGCTGCCAATCTTTTTTTTTTTCCTCCTCAAAGCCCCAGTACATACTTGTATATCCTAGGTATAAGTCCTTCTGGTTCTTCCATGTGGGATGCCGCCGCAGCACGGCTTGCTGAGCGGTGTATAGGTCCACACGTGAGACCTCAACCAGCGAACCCTGGGCCACCAAAGTGGAGTGTGCAAACCTAACCTCTTGGCCACAGGGTTGGCCCCAACTTGAAACTTTTGAGAACAGTCATTTTTTTTTTGAACAACACTCCTGGCTAACACTTCATGATCAGTAAATATCAACTAAATGAAAGAACAGATGTTAGAATCACATGCAAAACCCAGAAATGACTAATGTGGAAGAGAATATATTTTCCTATATGATACAGCTATTTCAGATTGCAACAGGAAATGGCTTATTGGCTTGCCTAAAAAAAGCAGTTCCAATAACACAAGTATTTTTACATAAAAATATCACCTTGTATAAGTGAATGTGACTTTCCATAATCTGACTAATCATCTGTAGATTGAGCACAAGAGAGGAAAGAAAAAGTGGAATAAATAGAGCAAAACAGAGAGGTGGGGATAGAAAACTTAAAATAAAGTAAGAAAATTAGAATATGTTAAAATCTTAAAATGAAAGAAAAAAATTGTGAGGTTCAAGACCAAGAACCTAATGCACAGGGTTTGACATAAGGGAGGTGTGACAATGATTCGTTTAAGGAGGAATTAAAAAAAAGAAAATTCCAATCCACATTTCTTTGGTTTAAAAACAAAAAGTAGAGTTGATTACATTTTCTTTTAGCATAATTCTTGGCTTTACATTAAACCAAACGTTTGTCAAAATTACTTTATATTTTTGAGACTGAAAGTTACAATTTTAATTAGTTTACCCACAAAATAAGAAAAGCACTATTCTTTTAGACAAAGACTAAGCTTTATTAATATTATGCCTTATTTCAGCAATATTCATGGCGTGAATGTGTAAAACTCAATCCTCAGTCATTTTCCATGGGGTACCACATGCAGGAATTCTTTAGAGCATAGAGGAAGCGTTTCTCGTTGTGTAGCTTTTCAATTATATCAATTCATAGGAATGTCAGAACTATAATTTCATATAACAATCTTTGAGCAAAACTGAATTCAAGTTCAGATATGCTTCCCACAAACAATTTAAGCATCACAATCAGGTGTTCCTCCCTACTCCTGTCATCTTTATGTTCAACACATTACCAAACACGACATTTAATTCACTTTTATGATGAAATCTAAGAATAAGAATCTTCATTAGGAATCTAGGGTTTTTATTAAGTATCTTTTATGTGCTAAGCCCTGGGTTAGGAACTAGGGATATTGACAAAAATGTGATTCAGCCCTTTCAGCCCAAAGCTCAATCATTATTAAAAGAAGAAATATGTAGACATAGAAATTGTGCTATAACCAGGTGTATGTAAAACTGTGGTAAAGCTCTTACAAGATGGAGGAGTCTGAGGCAGCCCGGTGTAAGTGAGGTGGGAAGATCTTGGGAGAGGAAGTCATGTTTACATCGCTCTTCAGGGATATTAGTTAGTTTTCTATTATTCAGTGGCAGGGGGAAAGGGAGGGTTCTAGTAAGAAAGGATAAACGTGGAGACTGGAGCAGGTGCAGTGGGGCTGAATCCGAGGCATGGGGGAAGTTGCGGAGGGAGGAAAATGATGCCCTGAAGGTAAGGAGGAAACTGACAGGGCTGAGTGCCAGGGGCTCAGCTGAAGAGGGAGCCTGGGAGCTGAGCTGTCAGGTGTCTGAGTAGCTGGTTAAAGGATTAAAGCAACAAGCCCCAAATGGAAGAGTTAAGCCTTAAATCACTTGCTGAGATGGTGTAAGCAAGAGCTAACCCCAGAGAAAGCATGGGCTCCCTCGAGTTCTGTTTTTCCCCTGGAACCATGCACGGGTCAAAGGTCAGGAGGGTCAGGGCAGACATGGGTTGGAGGGGAGGGTGTTCTCTCACTGTTGAGGAAGCCCCCAACGAAAGCCTCTAGCGGTTTCATGGACCCTAAAGTCAGGGGAAAGGTGAGGGGAGGGGCTTTGAGTGGAAAAGCACTGGGTGTTGAGTCAGAGTGGGGAAATGCTTCAGGGTCCCTCTCTGCCCCCCATAAGGAGGCTTCCTCAGAGGTGCCCCAAGAAGACCTGGCCCAGGCCTGAGGTGAAGGGATCTAGGACGAAGGCTTCTGGGTTGGGAATGCAACCCTGCGAAGAGCAGGGTGAGCCTGGGGCCTGAGTCCTTGACTATAACTCTGGAGGGACTGCAATGCTTTGGCTGTGCCCCAGCCTGGGGGGTGTGCATGTATGTGTGTGAGTGTGTGTGTTTGTGCATGTGTGGTGGGGGCCAGCAGCTTTCTCCTGTGAGGCCTGCCAGGTAGGGCCTCTGTAATTGCCTGCTTGGATCTGAAATGTCCCACAGAGGTTTGTAACCAGGAGAGGGGCTCCTCACCAGGGTAACGGCAGTGTCCACAATAGGATGCAGACAGTGGGGAGGCGGGAGCAATTTTTAAGCATAGGAGTTGCATGATTAGATAAAAGTTTCAGGAAAACATCCCTTATGACCATATGAGAATGGACTAGTTGGAGTGTTGTGGACAAGGACTATCTCAATAGTTCAAGATGCACTTTTAAATCTCGGGAAGACCCTTTGTCTAACTAAGAAAGCCCATCCCCACCCCCAAGCAATTTTGAAGGCACTTCACAGACATTAAGTCTAGACCTGAGGCTTCTAAGCCAGTATCCTTTTAACTCCTTTTCCTGAAGTAACAGGATGCTCAGAATTACAGTACTGGGTTTGCTTCTTTGCCTAATCCATACTTGTTGCTGCCTCTTCTTTTCCAATAATTGATGGTTGAGAAGTGGGAATTAGGGTCCAGAGTTCTCCTGTATTTGTTAAGGATTTCTGTTTGGTATTCTTTCTTGGACCTCCCCAAGCTGCTTTCAATATCTGACATAGAGATAGTAGGATCAGCGGAGTTTTGTATAATTTTAGGCTTCTGAGATCCATTGCACAGCCATTTGTTTCTCCAGTTGAAATGATTAAAAGTATTTGGATCAGGATTTTGTATTTATTTTAACAAGTAGCAATCTTACAACCTAATTGAGGCTGAATCAATGTGTTTAATCACGAGTTGATATATTTATACATGTATTCATATTTAAAGAAATATTAGTGACTTGTAGTAGTCTAAAAGCATATCATATGATGTTGGAGTTGCTATGGTAACTTGTTTTCTTGGAAAATCCAATAGATGTGTGGAAACCTGCAGTTGCTTATCAGCTACTGGAGAAATAGCACTGCATCCTATTTTTTAAAGGTTTGTTTATTCATTGACTTTATTGTAAATTGTCACACATCTTCAGTATGAAGTATTTTCATTTAGCACCAATTGAAAGGAAAATGCAAAGCATTAATAATTAATGTCAGTAAAAAGTAATAGTAGAAAATCATATTTCTCTCAGCTATCTAAAATATTTGTTAAAGTGTTTTTACATGAATAAGTCTGAAAAAATAGAAACTATGCTCTATCCAGTTTTTTTTTTCACAAAGACAGAAAGTTATTCTCTGACTACAGTTATTGTCAGGGTTACGCTGTGGACTAGCAAGGTGAAGTATAGGGTTTGGGGTCCAACAGTTAGCTTATGCAGCGTAATGAAGTATCCCAAAATTTAGTGGCTTAAAACAGCAGTCATTTCTCAGCTCATGGTTCCTTGGTTTGGGAATTTGGTCTGAGCTTATCTGGGTCATTCCTCTGCTGGTCTTGCCTGGCTCATTTGTGTGGCTGTAGTTAGCTGTGGGTCTGCTAGGGGCTTATTGGTGTTGGATGACCTCACTCATGTGTTTTATAGTTGCCTTGAGCCAATTCACATGGTGATCACATTTCAAAAGCCCTATGAGCAAACGCTCTTGAAGTGTGTCCCTGCATCACATTTGATATGGTCTCATTGGCCGAAGCAAGTCACATGGTCAGTCTCAGAGTCTGTGGGGAGAAATGCCCGGTTCAAAGATGCCAGAAGGGGGAATATGATCTCCATGTTGCAAACAATTTGTCTCATTTCACTCTCCAGCTGCACTAATTTCCATCCCTTTCTTGAGGAAAATAAACTCACCCTCCTCCAAAAGTTGAGTCTCCTGATTTCATCATCTAAATCAAGTCTAGATGCAGACAAGATTTCTTGGATGAGACTCTTCAGTGAGCTTTCCTGGTGTGGCTGCATTTCATGTAGCGGCTACTTTCAAACAATTTCAACACAGGGCAAACCCCAATGGACAAGAACTTTCAAACTTCTGCTTATGTTATGTTTGCTAAAGTCTCATTGCCCAAAGCAATCACATGACCAAACCCAGAGTCAGTGTAGGACATGACTCTCCAAAAAATGAGGATGAAGGGGTAAGTCATGGTGACAATTTTATAGCCTGCTTGCCCTGGTGAAGGAGGAGGAAGTAGGGGAAATCAACTAAGTAAACCATGATCTTGGGAGACTGCGCTGTGTGAATCTTATATGTGTCATTGTTTTAATGCATTTGAGATATTTTTCTACAGTTTATTTTCTATGAGTGGCATTAAAACTAAGGAAGTAAAATGTATGTTTTCTAAGAGGAATTTGCAGATGGGAACATAATAACCTTTTTCTTGTTTTACGTGATGAGACATTTACATTCTTTGAATATTCTTTCTTCTTTTACTTGCTGGCTTCTTGTATTATTGCAAAGCATCAGTGATACCAAGTAATCCATATTTTAGGACCCATGAAAATTCCCCAAATAGCTTTATCTGGAGTGCCCATCTGGTTTCAGTCCCAGCACAGACCTTGAGTTTCTTTACTGATATTCTAGCAGAGGCAGCAAAATCAGTGCAGCATTTGCCTAAGTAAAATGAAAAGACAACCTAAGAAATTGGAGAAAATATTTGCAAACCATATATCAGATAAGGAGTTAATATTCAAAATATATAAGGAACTCTTACAAATCAGTTGCAAAAATACACAAGCAATCCATTTAAAAAATGGGCAGAGAACCTGAATAGACATTTTTCCAAAGAAGACATTCAAATGGCCAACAGATACATGAAATGATGCTCAACACCACTAATCATCAGGGAAATGCAAATTAAAACCACAATGAGCTATCACTTCACACCTGACAAAATGGATATTATAAAAAAGACAGCATATAACAAGTGTTGGTGAGAACGTAGAGAAAAGGGAACACTAATGAACCATTGGTGGAAATGTAGATTGGTGCAGCCGCTGTGGAAAACAGTATGGTGACTCCTCAAAAACTTAAAAATAGAGCTATCGTATGATCCAGCAATTCTATGTCTGAGTGCATATCTGAAGGAAATAAAATCACTATCTTAAAGAGCTAGCTGCAACTCCATGTTCATAGAGGCATTATTTACAATAGAGAAACATGGAAACAACCTATGTCTCTATCAATGGAGAAAAGGACAAAGAGGTATATGTACAAATACTGTATGATCTTCCTTATACGTGGAATCTAAAAGAAACCAAACTCATAGATATGAAGAACAGATTGGTGGTTACCAGAGGCAGGGGTTGGGGGTGGGGGAAATGGGTGAAGGTGGTCAAAATGTACATACTTCCAGTTATAAAACAAACAAGCCCTGGGGATCAAATGTACAGCATGGTGACTATAATTGTTAAGTACTGGATTGTATATTTGAAAGTTGCTGAGAGAGTAGATCCAAACAGTTCTCATCACAAGAAAAAAAATGTAACTGTGTGGTAACAGATGTTAACTAGACATCGTGGTGATCATTTTGCAATATGCCCATGTATTGAATCATCATGATATACACCTGAAACTCATATAATGTATGTCAGTTATATCTCAAAAAAAAGAAGATACAAGAATGGTCAAGAAGCATATGAAAAGGTGTTCAACAGTATTAATCATCAGGAAACTGCAAATTAAAACCACAATGGCATACTATTTTACACCCACCAGAATGACAAGAAAGAAAGGAAGAAAGGAAGGAAAGGAAGGACAGGAAGGAAGGAAGGAAGAAAGAAAGAAACAATAATTATAAATAAACTTACAGAATACTGAGAAAATGTATAGAAGAAATTCACATCAAATGTTATATTTGTCAAATAGTAGAATCACTCTGATTAAAGTCAAGAATAAGAAAAAGATGCCACTCTTTTTACTAATATTCACGATGATGGCGGAGGTCCTAATAGGTATATTAAGGAAGGGAAAAGAAAAGTGAAGTATAAGTATTGGAAAGAGAGAGTTAAACATCTCATTATTTTCAGATAATGTGCTTTCCATAGAAAACTCAATACAACCAACTAAAAACAATGAGATTTAAGACTGGCTAGCAGGGTGGCCAGAAACAAGATCAAAATAAGAAAATCAAGTGTTCCTATACAACAAGAGTAACCAATTAGAAAATGTAATAGAATAGAGATCCCAAACCACTTCAGAAAAAAATTATATAAAATCTAGTAATATGCCTAATAAGAAATGCATAAGACTTCTATGCGAAAAATTTAAAAATGCTATTGAAGGGAATAAAAGTAGTTCTGAACATAAACCTAACATAAACCCGCTTAGTAGATACCCAACTCTATATTGTAAAGCTATCAATTATATTCCATGTTAGTCTACACAGTTATTACTATCCCAATCAAAACTGCAACAGTTTCTTTCTTTGACATTGAATGGAGTCTTGAATACTTACATTCATAAATAGAAGTGAGATTGTGCAAGCTCAGGCTGGACGAATTTTGGAGGAAAAAATGCAGAGCTGGGAGGAGGGAAAAGGAAGACTTGAACTTGTCCTCTCAGCTATCAAAACTTGTTTTTAAAGTATTGTAATGAAAATAATATAATATTGGGACTGAAGGACAAATCAAGCAGTGCTACAATGTGGAAAATCAAGAAATACATACAAGTAGATGAACATTTAGTGTGCAGTGAAGGTGGCTTTGAAGTTGAGGGAAATGATGGAATATCTAATTAATAAAGTTAGGACAATTCATAACCCATTTAGAGAAAATCAAAATGAGATTTCAACTTCAACAAGTATTAAAACCTAGGTTAAAAAAACTCTAAAGTATTGAGGAAAAAATTTAGAATCTGGTTAGAAGCCTTATATTTTCTTTTATAATTTTAAAGATTGAAGAATAGATTCTTACTCGTGATAGGAAAGGCCTTCTTATATAAGACAAAATATGTATAGAAAACAATTGAAAATGCAATACAACCTGGAGAACAGTTCATTTTGGGAATTTGATCAGTCATGACTTTAGACAAGAGGCAACATTTGGAGTAAGCTTAATTTGGACTTTGGACAGAAGACGCTCTGGAATGACTTACATAGAAGAATAGAGGTATAAAATTGTATGTCAGGTTTAAAAAATTGTCCAGAGTGGCTGGAGGTCAAAATGTGTAGTAAGAATCTACATGCTAGGAATTCAGTAATGGAAGAAATTCCATTCAATTTCCCATCTGATTTCTCTACTAAAATTTTAAGACCATATAGATTCAATTTATCTTAATAATACTATTTAGTAATATGCTAAGTTATTTATTCTAAAATGGATCCATTCATTCAGACTGTAGGTTTAGATAGTTAACGTGCATAACAATGAGAACCAAACCAATGAGAGCCATCAGATGGCATCTGATTTTCCATGGCTTTGGTATCAGCTCCAGGACGCCCCACTCATCAGTTTCCAGAGCTGTTGCTGGATGAGCTGCAGCCTGGGTGTTGGACACGAAGGGCTCAGATCACCTCGCCTTCGGAAATGGCAAACCAGAACCAGCTTCGCCTGGGTTCCATCGACCCTTGCTCCCTTCCTGGTGATCGCAACCCCACTCAATTTCAGGTTTTAGTATGAAGCTGACAAAATATTGTTCTTGTCAGCCCTAATTTGACAGTGGATGAAAGCGAGGTACTCTAAGACCTGACGTGAGTATCTTAAAGTGATATTTTCTGCTGTTGAAATGAGTATATGAGTGTTACATCAATTGGATCAATGCTTGATTATGACAAATCTCAAATTATTTAGAAATTAGCATAATTAGGCAAAAACTTTAGTGCTAAGTCAAGATTGGACTGGTTTATATTTTAATATCATCACACGCAACACGTGTCAGCCTTGTTACTCTTATGGCTCAGCTTTCTTTCTGTGCCTCTTTGGCATTCTGATTCCCTATATCACATATATTTAGGTAATTGATTTAAATTTGAATTTACTTTTTGCGGTGTAGCAAAGCATATTTAATTCACACGTTGCAACCTAAATTGTGCGTCTAGGCAGAATCTAAAATTCTACAGGACACTTTACAATGCAGTAAGTTCACAAATATAAAATTCTGTCATCACCAGAAATAGCATCTGAATGCCATTTGCTTGTAGGCTTATCAGTTTTTGGAGTCATTTATATCCACCTATTTATGATTGTATGTTTAGGCATAACAAGGAGTATCAATACGATAAAGTATAATAATCTTAAATTTTATGTACCCAGACACATCTAGCAAATATTACATGCCTGTCATTGTTTTACACCCTTCACAAATGTTATCTTAGATAATTACTGTAACACACCTATGAGGTTAGTTCTAGCATCCTCATTTCCTGATGGGGAAGCTGAGGCGCAGGGAGTTGCGTACGTTGCGCTATTGGCACTGCCCTGAAAGAGATGGAGCTTGGATTACAGCCTCACCGGGCTGGCTGTCAGAATCCGCCCTCACACGGTGCCATGCTCTGCTGTCCTTTATGTTGCGATAGAAAATTCAGCTGTTAAACTATTTGCCAAAAAATCCATACATTCCAAGGAAATATCATTTATACTTTATTTTGTTTTACTCAACAGGAAATTTTTTACTTTTTAAATAAAAAAATGTTACAGAAGTTTATTTCACTGCTTCTTTAGGGCTAACTGCATTAGCTACTTGATACTCTAGAAGTCTCTAAATTTTTTAATTTAATATAAATTAAATATAAAATTTAATATAAATTTATATTAACATAAATTTAATATCAATTTATTACATTAGAATTTTAAATTTAATATAATTGATAAATACACAAATTTCATATACTAATTTAATCTTTTGGGTAATAAGTGATGCAAAATGCTTTAAAAAATTTTGTTCCATTTAATATATTTTCCTTTCTTATGAATTTATTTTATGTATCCACAGCGTACAACATGTTAAGCTAAATTTTAAACAGACGTTTCAAATGTCATTCTAAAATAAGTACAAAAACATAACCAGCAGATCGCAGATATTGTTGAAAAAACTTTCAAAAGATGCAGCAAGTGTCATGTCAAATGCTAAAACTAAAATGGAAGTACAGTGGGACAAATTAATTTTATTTTAAAAGTAATGTTCCACCGACAAGACATACTGTGTGGACCTCTCCAGGATCAGAAGGGCAAAGTAGAGGCCGCCAGATAAGAAGTCCAGTCCAGAACCTAATTTTTATCTAAATCTTGACGTATCTGTAAGGTTATTCACATAGCTAGAGGAAACGACAGCTATAAACACTTGGGGAGAAATAGCAGAAAAATATATATTAGGATATTTTTTACTTTATCCCATTGAGTATAGGAAGGGTACAGAGAGTCAGCATGTTGTGTGTGTAACATCAGTGATACCACACCTGGATAAACAATCGCTTTGTCCTTTGTGCTCTCTAAGGATGAGATACTAAATGAAGAAAAATAGCAGAACAGAAGCATCAATGTGTTTAAGTCCCTGGGGGCCAGAGTCTGCTACAGAAAATATTAGAAAAGAGAGACACCTCATTGATCAAGGAGAAACACTGCTAAGTTTTATATAAGACTTTACTGGTGGTGGTTGGAAGAGGAGATAAAATAAAAGAGAGGATAAAAACCAACATGTATGTTTCTGTCAGCTATGGACACCCCCCGAGAGGAAATGGGGTAAACTTACTCTTGTTATCAATACACTGTGACCACTAAAAATGCAACGAGATTAATCAGCTAATGATATTCAAACATGTTATTAAGGACCAGGACCAGCTACATAATTCAAGAGATTTGGTGCAAAGTGAAAACACAGGGCATTTGTTGAAAAAGCAGAAAAAAAAGTGCCAGTAAAAGTACTAAAACATGAAACTTTAAAATTTCTTCCACAATCTCCCTCTTGACCTATATTGGTGTTTTTATTTAATTTCTAAGTAAAAAACATATAAATTATTAGCATGAATTTTACCATTTTTTATAATGCTCATTTCCAATTTTAAATGCAAATAATAGAACATTGAACTTGTATGCAGAATTACTGAAATTATACAATTTGTATTCCATACTTTTACATGCCTATGTATTTCGTTCTTACCAGAACAGTGGAAATGCTGCACCAGACTAACTGAACTGTTTTCATTTAACTTCTTGATATACGTACACAGATTTTACAAAAAATCCTTTCCCTTCAGCTCACTGATGAGGAAGGCAGGGCTGAAGGAAAGGAGCTGTGTGGGCTCTTTCTTCCCCTTTCCTTCTATGTGATCATTTTCAGCAGAAGTGATTGGCTAACAGAGAGAAATAACATAAGTAAGGAAGTATGTGAAAGGATTCCTTTGTCATTCATGTTCCTTAACATGCTGTTGCTTTTCTGTACGAAGCAAATTCTGGTTCTAATGGAAAGTGTGGCCTCGCCGGGTAGTCAAGGCCTCTACTTACTCAGCCATAGACAAAACAAGCCTATATTGTCCTCACTTTGAGTCTCTCTGAGCTCCCATGCATCATGAGACCAGCAGAATTCTGTGCTATGGGGACCTCAAATACTATATGGGAAAAGGGTGACAAAGGATAGAGGACAAGCATATTGCAGGTAACTTCTCCACTCATGTGCATGCTCCACTGTTCCATTGGAATTCACTCCAAAACACAAGTGCAAAGATGAAATTATTAAGAACTTCAAGATGGTGACAGCAGAGCATTAAACCAAGCATGGAATCCTTCTCATGGTGGGGCTCTGTGCACGTCCATGAATCTAGCTGGGTTAAAGATAGTATCACCTTTTGTATAAGTGTATGAGATTGGGTCACATTACTTTTTAGGGTAAGTATTGTATTCTAACATACATTCTTCAGGAAAATAATTTAAAATATTAAGTAAAGACAATTGCAATATCTGTGCAAAGCAAAATAAACGCAAGTATAAATCACAGATCAGATAGACTTTCTCTCGAAGCTAAAGCGAAAGGAGGTGGCACAGGCATGGAGCATCATCAGCAGCCCCAGATAACAGGGAGGGAAAAGCCAGCAGCAGTAGGAAGGCCTGAGGAGATGGAGCAGACAATCTAAGGCACAGAGAAGATGGGGCTGTCCCTGGAAGTGGGACAGACTCCTGAAATGAGGCAGGACAGAGTAGGGGTGTATCTAGATGATCATCACTGGGAGCAACATGGAGGGAATTTGATGTCTGATGGGTCCATCTGTTAAAAACAGATCCAGAGGCAAAAGTGGGGACATCGACACAAAAGTGAGGCAGTGAGAGAGAAGGGCTAGTGGGAAGTAATTGGGACACATTAGCCCATATCTGGAGAGTGATTCAGCCACTAGCAGAATAACCAGATTGTCATCAGGGTTGGGGAAGCAGTATACAATTTCAATTCACAAGAATGAGTGATGTGATAAAGGGTGCGTGGGGTGCAGCAGCTGGGACATTGAACCTGGGATGAGAGCTCACTGAATGAAGCGCATACTGGATGTGGCTGGAGCCAAATCCATAGGCGGTGTGAGGTCAATTGTGAAGCCACTCAGGAGCCTTGCAGTCACAGCTAACTTCCTGGCTCTCAGTTTGGGGAAGCATCCTTAAGTTATAAAGCACAGCTTGGTGCGTCTGAGGCTGCCTTTTGCATCCTGCTTAAGAAGAGTTGCCTTGAGACTGGATATTGCTGTATCCACTGGGCTGTGTTCCATGCGGACACTGCTAAGAGGATCGAAGAGGACAGAGATGATGGAAAAAAGGTAGGAGACGTTATTGAATATTGCAGCCAAATTCTTCTGGGACTAAATTATCCAGATAAATGATTTTATGTTTCTCTTCTCTTTTAGGAGTAGACCTGGATGCAAGTTCAGGAGTGGATAATCAATTGAATAAATGATAAGAAGGAACAACCAGTTCATTACTGACTCTACCAAACATTAATGTTTTAGAAAATGCACATAAAATGTGTTAGAAATTTTATAACACACTTAAAAATTTCTGGCGGAAAATCATTATGTAAAAATAAGTAGAGGAATTTGGTAAAGGAAAATGTTTACTATACACAGACACATTTTCTGGCTTTCTGCTGAGCTCCCGTAACAGATCAAATTACAGATACAGCAAATTAAGTGACAGGACAGGAGGCAGTCCTTACTTTCTTAAAGGTTCTGGTTATTCAAATAAAGACATTTGCACATTGTTATAAATGTTCCCTAAATTTTCATCAAAGGAAGCAGTTGGAATACAGATGGTTGGTCCCCGACTTAAGATGGTTGACTTCCGCTTTTGAAAGTTTACAATGATGTGAAAGTCATAGGCATTCAGTAGAAACCATGCTTCAAAGTTTGAATCTCGGGCCAGCGATATGCCGTGGACCCTCTCTTGACGCTGGGCAGTGGCAGTGAGCCGCAGCCCCCAGTCAGCCCCACCACCACCAGGGTAAACAAGGATACACTTAGAACACTTCTGGACCCGTCCAACCATTGTTTCTTACTTTCAGTACAGTGTTCAATCACTTACATGAGATATTCAGTATACATGATATATGTATAATATACATGAGTTTATTATGAAATAGGCTTTATGTTAGATGATTTTGCTCATGTAATCTAATGCCAGTGTTCTGAACACATTTAAGGCAGGCTAGGCTAAGCTATGATGTTCAGTAGGTTAGGGATATTAAATGCACTTTTGACTTACAATATTTTCAACTTGCGATGGATTTATATCAGAACGTAACCCTATCATAAGTCAAGGAAGATCTGTATATAAATTGATTGATATGTAAACTCTGTTGTAATATCTGCAACTAACATAATGTACCAAGTTAAACATTCATTTATATCTTATTATATGTGAATATTGCAATTTACTAATAAGAAAACTGAAGATAAGTTACATAATTATTGAAAAACAGAAACAGGATTTATGTCTGCTGATTCTAGAACCTAATAACTCTTCATAATATGATACTTTGCCTATTTTATGATAATATATAAGGTTTTTGAGGTTAAATTTACCTTATTTTTTTTGTGTGTCAAGAAGATTGGCCCTGAGCTAACATCTGTTGCCAATCCTCCTTTTTGTGGGATGCCACCACAGCATGGCTTGACGAGAGGTGCTGGGTCCCTGCCTGGGATCTGAACCTGTGAACCCTCAGCCTCCAAGGCAGAGTGTGTGAATTTAACCAATATGCCACTGGGCCAGCCCCTTACCTGATTTTTTAACGGATATAAAATGTGCACCCAGTGATGTGAGATTCTGTAAGGAATTTCTCCATCTGCCTTGTCCGTGCTGGACAGTGTTGTAGCCTCACTGGGACAGAGCTCTGTGTTACACCAGTAAAAAGTCCAGGTTTCCTGCCCTCTGCCCTGTTAGCCCAGAAGACGCTTCTGCTCAAATGCTTAGGCTGCATCCTGACAGTCTCGTCTCTGGTGAGGACAGCGAGGACGGCTGTTTCCACTATTGTGGATAGATGCTACGGGACTGTGCTCGGAATGCTGCCTTTGGACAGCAGCCGGGGCATTTCCTGAGTCACCTTCTGATCCCAATTCACCACGTGCTCTTTTCAAGCCTCCTGCCGTGCACTTGAGGGAAAGGCAGGCCGTTCTAATTCTTTAGATTTGAGAAAAAACAAGATTTTGGTGAGGAAAACTCTATTCACATAATCAAAGAGAACGGTTTGGAAGAAGCGTGTCCCTGGCTTATTTCTCTAGGGGACATGTTCCATTTCTGAGCCACCCCTGCTCAGCTTCATACACTCTCTCAAAACGTGTTCCCTTCTAAAGCGTTTTCTAATATGTGCCACAGCCAGAGAAATATTCGGATACTCAAAATCTTATCCGTATTTAAGGAAGTGGGATTTTAATTCAGTATCTTACAACTTCATTTTTAGAATAATAGGTTATGTGCCTCAGAGATAAACAAGAGGAAATTTTCAATTTCCCTGGAAGTTAGACAAATTAACTGAAAGAAATAGCAGTTTCTTGGTTCTAGAATATGAATATGTGTGATGAAAAGTAATCTATTTGACAAATTTTATACGCTGTTCCGTAGACATATTTTACACTGTAATGAGGTAATTGATTTTCTAGACTATTTTGAGAGGTTTAGAGAATCAGTAAAACATTCTAGAAAAGGTTCACTAGATAATTAGAAAATATTTTACTAAAAGCATATAAATGATTAATATCCTGATTATCGAGGTTATGTATAAGAAAAATCCTATTTCCAAAACAGTGATATGGGAAAGGAAATGATAGACAGGAAATACCAAAATCTTATGAGTTATGTTGTGAGTTCATGAGCATTATGATGAAAATGTTTGCCTTTGTGGTACACTGCAAGCATTAAAGTATCTGATCTAATTCTTAAAAACTATCCACGCATTCCTACTCTCTAGGTGCATCAGTCTGAATCTTAAAAACACGAACAATTTTAAACTATGAGTTTACAAGTACATTTCCCAGAATATGTTTACAATTATAAAATCCTTGAGGCAATTCTAAATTCCTCAAGCTTGTTCTGAAAATAATTGACATTTTCATAGACCATTTAATCAGATTAGGTATGCATTTTAATACACAGTAAACTCTTGTTCACATGGAATGATAAATTGGAATTAGTTTGGTTAACTGAGAGTTATAGTATAATCCACATATACATTATGGATTTTCAAAGAATTAGAACACAGTGAAATGTACTTGACACAAAATCTATACTAATGTAATCTGCCATTTTTTTTGAGGAAGGTTAGCCCTGAGTTAACATCCATGCCCATCTTCCTCTACTTCTTTTTAATATGTGGGATGCCTGACACAGCATGGCTTGATAAGTGGTGCACAAGTCCGCTACCAGGATCTGAACCTGTGAACCCCAGGCTGCTGAGGTAGAGTGCATGGACTCAACCACTACACCACCAGGCTGGCCCTTGTAATCTGCCATTTTTGACTGTCATTTTGTTTCTCTGATGATACAACATGTACGATATTTGGCAGAAGACTAATAATATACAGTAGAGTACAAATTTCTTTAAAAACAAAATCATGATATCTTCTTAGCTACAATTTATTTTTACTTACAAATGTCCATTGCAAAGTTATGTTTTGCAGTTTTGTTTAGGCCATCAAAATGTTGAGCTTTTCCTATTCTGCTCTTTTGATACTCTTTCTCATCTATTCCTCAAGCCTCAGATACCGCCAAGAATCCAACTCTGAGCTGCATCTTCACTTCCTGCGTTATACGTCTGTATGCATATATGCATGTATATTTGTGTGCATATGTTAGTATATTTCCACTCATCTTACTTCCTTTTTTTGTCTTCTCCACATCTAACACTTCTACCCATTATCTCAAATCTACCAATTTTGCATTATCCAACTCATTGCTTCATCAATTTTATCCTTTTTTCTCACGTACCATTACTTCCTCCCACATATTTGTCCATTTCCATGACCTATAAATGCCTTCAAACCATCTTCATTCTAAAAATAAATCAGAGTTTTTCATTATTCTTGTCTTCCTGTATGCTTAAATTCTTAGCTATCTTTCTAGACTACAGAACTTTTTGAAAAAACACCTCTTTGCACCTGACACCAATCTTCACATCCTGGACTCTCTGTTATGATTCATCCTTACTTTACTAAAACTGCTTTCTTATAGTTCACCCATGACTACCTGATGGTCAAATCCAGTGGCCCATTTTCAAAGAAGAAGAGGACTGAGTAAAATCAGATGAAGCATCCCACTTCCGTGAACAACTTTGTTATTAGGCGGGTGGCCATTGCTGCAGTAGTAGACAAACTTGAAAATACATAAAGGCTTAAACACCACAGAAGTTAATCTGTCATCTTGTAAAGCTCAAAGTAAGTACTTTGCTGTTTGGCTCTTCTCCAAATCATGAGGCGGCAAATCAGTCGTTTCCGTCTTGTGCCTCTACTATTTTCAGCAATTAGACCCAATGCCACTCTGTTCATCTGTAAAGCCATTGGAAACGGAAAGAGCATGGGATATTGTATATGAGAGATTTTTATGGTCTGAGCTGTAAGTCATATTGACCACTTCCACTCATACTCCATTGACTAGGACTTAGCCCTTTAGACACGTTTTATTGAAAAGGAAGGTGGGAAATGTAATCTAGCCATGTCCAGAAAGAACAGAAAGTGGATTGGATGAGCAGGTACCCTGTACCTAACACAATATTTTCCTTTTGCATTTTTCGTTTCTTTCATCCTTAATTTTTGAATCATCTCATTAAGTATGAAGATTTCAAATGGGACCCTACCTATGGATGACACAAGCAGTCCCATACTTTGACTCTCACATTGAATGATAAGACAGAACATCCTGTTACAAAGAGCAACCAAAAATATTAATGTCAGCTGACCACCACACAGAAGGTAATAAAAATTTTTCAAAATAGAGGTGAATTTTCATCCTAAATTATCCTATACAGCCCAGTGTTGATTGAGGAATCCACAGGCTCCTGCATCCTCTTCAGTTCTACTCACCAGCCACTAAATGGGCAGGAAGAGACTTTATTCTCAAATCCAGGTACTTCCAGACTGACAGTCTGTCCTCTAAGGAGGCCCACTTTGCCCACCCCTCTTCTTCCGACCCCTTCATTCTCAGTTCTCTTACATAAATTTTTATGGTTGACATGCTTAGAGATTAATATGCATTCAGTACATTTTAGAATTACTGCTTTCTAATAGCCAGAGAAAACACAATTGTCTTTTCTACATATATACTAAAAGTTTTACTGTGGTATGAGTTCATTCTGAGCCACTTGTCTATGGACAGGTAATTCCACTTAACATGTATTTGTTATAAACTCTTTGCCTCAATGTAGGAGAGAGGCATGCATCATATGGCTGTTCCTTTTAGTGTTGGAAGACTGTAAATATATATCTGTTGAATAAATTTCCTGTTTAAATCTTTATTTGCATTGTTTGAGGAGCAAAATATATTGTTTAATTTTATTTCACTTAAATTTAAACAAAATAAGTGATATATCTCTATTCTGGGGAAGTGGAATCCATACAAAAATTAATTTGCTGTCTAAAGTTTCTTTAAAAATCCATAAACTTGAAATATCCATTTTATTTAGCACTTCAAGTTTGAAGAGGTACCAATTTCTATGTGATTATATGATTCAATTTAACAGTGTGAAATTCATGATCGAAAACCAATTTTATCATGGGTAGAACGATCATACAAATTGCTTGACTTTGGAAAATGCAGAATTATACCATGATAGCATTGGTATAATCATTAATAAATCTCTCCTTTACTCTCAGAAGTTCCTAATTTGAAAAAATTATATACTTATTATTGGATGATACCTTATATAGCTACCTTAACTATAAAAAAGCAAATTTTAAAAAGTTATAAATATTATACTTAACGTATAATTCATGAGTACTAAATGTTAATGAATATACTTTATTTTTTATAGATAAATTTAATATCTCATTTTAAAATGAATTGTTAATGTTCCTTATGAAATTTTGTTGCCAATGATACTGTGCCACATATATAATTTTCTATGAATATCCCCATTTTACAGTTGTTTGTTTGCATGTTTGCTTTTTAAAAATTTTTCCATTTTTTATTTGTGTCTTCATTTCCCAGGGCCTGAAACTATAGCCAAGGAGGCCATCCAGATCTGCATATCCATAAAATACCTCAACTTTTGACTTTATCTCCAAATTTGCTGTTGAGGTTAAGAGAAGAAATTTTTTACCATGCAACTTATGGTTGATTTTGTGAGTGCTCACTTGTGCCCAGTTTTCCTTTTCTTCTTGGTTCAGAGAACTATACTTCCTGGTCACTGCAATAGGCAGGGACATGGAACCAGTTCTAGATTATGGACCATGAGCAGAGGTGAAACACGTCACATCTTCCCCAAAGCATAGGAGAGAAATGAGATGTCTCCAGGAGTACTCTTCCTCCATTGCAGCAGCCAGGGAAGACACGTGTTTCAGATTTGGGAGGCACAAATTTTGGGGAATTTTTCTGTTAGCTTGTGTCCTTGAGTAACAGATTGGGACAGATAATGTGAGTGAGAAATAAACCTTTATTGTGTCAAATGACTGAGATATCCTTTGTCACAAAAGCCAGTGTTGCGTATAGAAGTCCCACGGGTGAAATCCAGCAGGCTGCCTGCATGAACCATTGAGGAACAACCAGTAGGAATGAAAGAAGGGAAAGGGAAAGGACATGAGAAAGTTTCCTGGATGTTGCTCATCTTGTTTGAAAAAGTTTGCTGAAGGAAAAGAACAACAACCTAATCTTCAGGAGATGGAGATGTCAAAGGAGCAGTCACTAGGCATGATCAGATAGATGAGAGAACGTCTCCCTCAGCTCCACTTAGATAGGATCAAGTGGGAGCCATTCAGGCAGGTGTTTTGGGGTAAGGGAGATCAAATATTGGACAGCTCAGAGAAAGGAGAAATCTGTTCCCTCCTACTACTGTGGGAGTGATATTTACTTCTATGTTCAAAAGGCCAAGAAGTGGGCCCCTCTGGACATTCAGGGATAGTGACTTACTCTTCCTTAATGGTTGGTTATTTTTGTGAGCTCACCTAGCGGTAAAAAGTGGGTCCCAAATCTATCGGGCAGAATGTTGCCACCACAGATAAGTTGTAGGCTTGCTTCCAGAGGGAGGTATATCAATTCTGGAAGTCTCTTTACACATGGCTCATAAAGACAAAAGGATTGAAAAGTACCCATCATAGAGACATGCAGTCTAAGACAGTGCAACAAACCACTGCTAGAAAATCTACGACTTTTTGTCATGTCTCAGCGCGATCTCCCTAGATTCCTCTTGGTTTAAATATACCAAACATGACCCAATGATGCCTTAAAAAAAATCCAAAAGTTTCTCACTGGGATAGGGGTGGGGGTAAGGAACTTACGGAAAAGCTGAGCATCGCAGCCTGAGTTTACCTAACATATTCACCCCTCTTGCTGGGTCTGGGTCTCTTGCTTCCTGATGCTCTAAATCTTGGTCTCATTTTGTAAGTGCTAAGAACCACCTAGGTAATGACCGTGGAGTTTCAATCAGGAGGGATTCGTTGTGGTAGATTAAAGGTGGCTGTAAGTTTTTTTTTTTTTTTTTACACTACTCCAATGAAGAGGTGGGATGAATGGTCCCTCACCTTTAATCAGGCTTTGACAATGCTTAGAATATGTTGGAAGTTATGCTCTGCCCATTTGGGTTCCAAGCCTTCAGAGACTTATAGCTTTACTTCCTGTTTCTTAACGCTCACTTTTGGAGTCCTGAGCTACCACCTGAGAAGCCTGGAGGCCTCAATGGAGAGACAACATGGAGAGGGCCTGAGGCTACATGTGGAGGGATGGGGGCCCAGCTGAGCCCAGTCTTCCAGCCATACCATCAAAGCATCAGCTCACCTGAACTCACCAGGTGAGTCTATTCAATACCACGTGAAGCTCCTGAATAATCCAGCCAAGTTCTACTTGAATTCCTGGCCCAAAATGTTGTGAAATAAGATTAAACGGTTGTTGTTTTAAGCCATTAATTTGTGAAGTAGTTTGTCACACAGCAATAGGTAACCGGAAGAGCAAGAGTTCCGAAAGGGGTCTAGTGGGACATTTGAGGGATTAAGAGCGGTTGTGAAGGTAGGGAGTAAACCCTGGATTATTAGCAGGGAATACAGCATCACACACAGAAAAAAGAAGCTTCTAACACAAAGGACCAATGGGTCAGGTTCAATCACAAGAGCTCTGATTAGGAACTATCCATAAAAACTGAAGAAATAAAAGACCAGCCTAAGGGCACCACCTGAAACCTACTGCTATCCTCAGAGTGTTAGGGTGGGATGAACTGGCAGTTTTTCAGGGACATTCAGACTACAGCGGTCAAATTATAATTCTCCTTTTTAGCTTTCAATAAGATGACCAAAGTACGCCAATTCAGGAGTATTTACATGTGATTTTGCCCAGGGGCATGGAGTAAACTAGAAACCAAATTTGGGCTAAAATTACTGTGGCTTCACAGTTAGAAGAGCAAAGAATATTATGACTCAGGCCATAAATTTAAAGGTTAGGAAAATGTTAGTTGAAAGAGCATATCGGAAGCCACAGAGTTTCCCTAATTCCAGATAATACTGCATTTGAGGGGGTGTGATAAAAAATATCTTTGTTAATCATGGCGATGTGAGAATTAGGATCCTAGTGAACATCACATACTCTTACAAAACCCTGGTTTTCTTCACAAAACACTGATGTATCTTAAATTAAAGAAACCTTGAAGATAGGCAGTGGGCTATAGAAGTCTAAAAAAGATGATGTCTCAGGTTGCTATGTCTTTGAAATGACCAGTAGAGTCAGTGTCTCACTCACCAAGCATTGACATATGGCGATTGATTTGATCAATGACTTTATCTCCATTTCTCCATCAGAAGTCAGTCAATTCCATTTCATTATTTACCTACAATGCTGCCATCAGATATTACAGTCCCCTGGCTTTCTACCATAATATAGTACGGAGAGCTCACTTTAACAGCATAGGGCCTGGGCCTTGCTTGCTCAGCAAGATCCTGCAAGCCCACTTTGCAGCCATGTGTCCTTCTCGCTCCCTTCTGGGCAAGGTGCCCAGAAGCCGGGATTTGTAACAATCAGGGCCTGGCCAGCCGGATCCTACCTTCTCTTCCTCAAAGAACATTAGGTCTTACAGGAATGCAGAGCCCCTTTGCATGAGCTGCTGTTCCAGGGAATGCTGGTCGTCCCAGGGACAGCCCTTCTTGGCCAGCACATAGCCTTTGTGCCACCTGCCTATGTAAGCACCCCCTCCCCACCCCTGGTTGCGGGTGCACACTTCCATCCAGCTGGCCGCCACTGAACTTTCCCCATGAGTAGCTCCCAGTAAACGTATATGTCTCATTTGCTGTCTCGGATCTTTTCTTTGGTCTCCCCGCATCCTATCCCGCACTGCTCAGCCAGCTGCGCGCGCAGCCAGACAAACAGGCTTTCCTGACAGAAGGAAAGGAGGCTGTCACTGAACTCATGGGGGAATGGCAGTAGAAAAGAAGCCTTCGAGTGCCCGAAGTCCAGGTAAGTCATTAAAACCCCAGAGACTCTCCGGTATAGATGCTCCCCAATCCTAGTGCAGTCAAATTGCTGTACGAGTGGATAAAGTCAGCTCAATACTTAATGGAAATATTTGAACTTTGGAGCCTTTGTATATAAAGTGATGTAGAAATTATATCAGTATAAGAAGACAGTACAACCCACTGTCCTAAAGGAAATTTTAAAAAGGCATCTCAAAATGCCTTACCTTGCCCATGGAACCCATGAGCCTGAGAGATACCCAACTTTGAAGGCGTCTGCCGTCAGAACTCAGGCCCTGTAGCATCTGCCGCAGACTCTGTGAAGGGACTGTATTATGGACTCAGGTTTTGGAGTAGACGCGTCCTCAGAGCAGGGTTGTGTTAGACACAGAACTCACATTTGGCTGGTGTACACTTGTGCTACCATAACGACTGGGAAAACATTGAGGGATTTCAGTATTAACTCCAGGCCGTGGGGCCCCGCTCATAGAGCTGCCTCTTACCCAGCAGTGAAGGACTAGATGCCAGGACCCTCTGTTTTGTCTCTATGCCTTGCCTCCCTTTCCTTTGGTCAGCACCTAAGCTGTTCTTGAATACTGTTATTGTCTACAGAATCCAATGTCCCTGGAAATCTGTGGAGGTAATTCTAGCAAACTCCCCGGAGCGATCCTAATTTAGAGAGATGAAAGTTGGAATCTATCAAATACGGGGGAGATGTAATTTGACCAATTTTGAGTCGACTTTTTTTTGCCACAGAACATCACCATTTTGAGTTCATAAGTGATGGCAAGGTTGGTATTATGTATAAGTTCAGTTTTTATCTTTGAAAGAATAATTTGCATGTTGCTTATTTCTTTTAATTTTAATGTTGCTATTATTGACATGTTTTACTTTTACAACTAGTCACATTAAATGTCAATACAGATTAGTAGAGAAGAAAAAAAAATTACTGCATTTAGCCCTGTTTTTACTCTGTCATCCTGGAATGCTATAATTTGAATTACAGCAAAAATATATTGAATACCTATAGGTCAATCTTTATTGGATTAATAGTTGTACATTGAGATTGACTTATGCTGGATTCAGATTGAAAAATTAATAATAAGCAAAATGTGTGCTTACATTATGCCTTCACTTTAATTTTTATGGAATACATAGCAAGTTGTAAAAGAATCATTGTAACTTTGTAGTGAGTGATTCATATTTAAATATAAATATCCATTTAATTGAAACCAATGACAAAAACATTAATTCATTGAAATTAGGTTTATTCCAAGGCAAAAAACCCCCTAACAATTGCTTGTTCTAAAGAGTAGGACACCCACAAATAATGAATAGAAAGAATAATGAAAAAACACTGATTTCTTAAAAGAAGGAAAAATACGCTAGTATCTCTGCAGATAATCTTTAATAAAAACTGACTTTCCTAGGAGACAGATGTGCCTATTCTTGCTTTTGATGTATTTTTATAGTTGGTTCACATCATCATTCCCAAGTCTTATATTTTCAATTTTGTTCATAACGCTGACCTTAAGTGAATAACACGTTTTAACCACAGGAGAGGGTTAGGAAGTTATGATATTCTGAACTGAGAATATATTAGGTTTTTCTTTGAAATTCCAGTCAGGGAACCATGTCAGATGAGCAAACACTAGAGAGATCTTGTAATAAAAACAATCACTAGAAAACTAATCTTTAATAAAATTCAGTCAGGAACTATTCTTCAGGGCCCGTTTATTCAAATTCCACACAAAAAGAAGTGCTGACTTGACTTTTGTTTGACTATAATAGAACCTTTGCTCAATATAGATACAAACATAGAATGCACGGTCAGATTTTATCTGTTTTCCAGCACAGGCTACTAAAACTTTAAGTATGCACTGGAAGGGAGATAAAAAGAATGATCGCTTGTCTACAATTTGTTATATCTAGAAAAACACTGCTAACTTTTAAACAAATCACCCTAAATTATACAAATACAAATCATAGCTATTGGAAGCACTGCTTGTTATAAGGTAATTTTATTACGTATTCCTGATATTTTGTTCTTGCAGTTTTATTTATTTTAGATCGTCTTTCAGAGTTACATCTTTTAGAAGGATTTTGTCTCTCCATTTCTGCCTCTCTGTCCCCTGATGGAGATACAGGCTCTCTAACCTCAGGTATGCCTTCCTTCTAATTTGAAATGTTTTCAGCAAGCAGCCACTCTATTCGCCCTAATCTTGTTGAACTGTGTGATGTACCTGCTGGAAGCTGGAGATATTAAATGGCTTCTACACATGTACTAATAAGTTTGATCCTCGTTTTTTCCTCTTGATAACTTAAAGCACAATTTGATATTTATCTGATTTTTATTTTCTCTTGTCCACTTTATATTAGTTAAGTATGGAACACTGTAGAATGTAGAATCATCTTCACAGTTTTAATCATCACTTTTACACCGATTCAGAAGTAAGTGATATTTTCTATGTTAGGCTATTTTTGCATAAGAGCTAATGATTTAAGGTAAATCTACATTTGTCATTTGCTTATACTTTTTAAGGAAAATAAGCCCTTATTGTAGTAAACTGTAGAACAACCAAACCACAACAAAAGTTACATTGGAACTAATAAATCATACTAACTTCAAAACCTCTCTGACCAATGTGTAATTGATTACTCTGTATCTGCGCCATTCAAAATCTAATAGCTGTATGTGACAACTTACTTTCATATCAATAAAGCTAAACCCAATAACAAATTAAATTTCTCAGTCACTTTAGCCATCTTTCAAATGGTTCATAGTCACATCTGGCCACTGGCTACCACATCGGATAGTGCAGAGTTAGGGCATTTTTATCATCTCAGAAAGTTCTATTGGAAATCAATACTGTAAATCATTGTTATATGAACTTTGGATGCAGTGTCAAGTTCAGAGTAGATAATTTCTTAACAGATTGACAATATTAATAAGTAAAAATTATAATTTATAATAAATTTTTAATATTATTTTTATTTTAGGATAGTTTTAGATTTACAGAAAAGTTGCAAAGATAGTACCAAGAGCTCCCATATACCCCATACTTAATTTCCCCTATTATTAACGTCGTGTATTAGTCTGGTACATTTGTCACAATTAATGAACTAATATTGATACATTGTTATTTAATAATATTTCATAATGAACCAAAGTTCATCATTTTCTCAGATTTCCTTGGTTTGACCTAATGTCTTTTTTCTGTTCCAGGATCCACGTTACATTTAGTCCTCGTGTCTTCTTAGGTTCCTCTCGACTGTGACAGTTTCTCAAGCTTTCCAGATTTTTGATGGCCTTAACAATTTTGAGGTGTACTGGTCAGGTATTTTGTAGAATGTCCCTTAATTGTCATTTGTCTGCTGTTTTCCTCATGATTAGTCTAGGGTAATGGGTTTTTTAAAAGAAGATCACAGAAGTAAAGTGCCATTTTCATCATATCACACCCAGGGTACATTCTATTACATTGTCTAATATTGTTGGCGTTAATCTTGATCACCTGGCTGAAGTCATGCGTGAGAAGTTTCCCCACTATAAAATTGTCCCCCTTCATACTGTACTTCTTGGCAGGAACTTACTATGCACAGCCAACATAAGGAGGGGGTTATGCTCTACCTGCCTGAGAGCAGAGTAGCTACACAAGTGATTTATATCCCTTTGGCCAGAGATTTTTCTAGACTATCATAATGATTTAACATTTTCTAAATAAAATCAAAAACATCAACTTTGACTTTCATTGGCTATATGCTTTTTTGAGAAGAATTTGCCGACTAGACTCTGAGCATTTATAAAGCATACATCTGACTTCATGAATATCAAACACATTGAATATGGAAATATTTTCACAACTTTCTTCCATTTTTCTTGGATCAAATTTCTATTGAGATTCATTTATTTATTAAATTATTTAACAAATATTTATTGAGTTCCTAATATTTACCAGATACTCTTCTAGATTTTGGAAATATATTACCTAAGAAAAGATAGTCATGCCCCCTCTCATAGAATTTACGTAATAGTTGGGGGCACAGAAAATAAATAATTAAGTGTAATATAACCTGCCAGATGGTGTTCAGTGTTATGAAGAACATGAATCAGAACAGAGGTAGGGAGTTTTGGGGTGCCATTTTAAATAGCGTGTGTTGAGGTAAGATTTGTGCAGAAAATATACAAAAGTGATGGAGGAACCAGGGAATATCTGGAGAAAGCATTTCAAGCGGAAAGAACAGCAAATGCAATGACCCAGCATGTTCTATCATTAGTTAGGTGAAAGTATGGTTACAAGAGTATAAAACAAGCAGAGAAAATGAGGCCAAAGAGGTGGTGGGAGACTGGTGGTGGCGAGATCCTCTGGGCCTTCAAGCGATTGTGAGAATGTGGGATTTAAATCTGATGGAGATGGGAAATCATTGAATGGTATTGAGCAGAGGAGAGATGTGACCTGGCTTACAGGTTATGAGTGCTGGTTGCTAATTAAATGTAGGAGTAGCAGAGATATCAGTTAGAAGGCTATTGCAACCATGTAGGCTAGAGTTTGATGGTGGCTTTGATCTAGAGTGACAGCTTTTAACCAAAGTGACCTTTTTTGGTAGAAGAGTCCCAGTGTGTACTTGTTTTTCTGGTGAATTAATCCTAGTGTCTTATTCCTGAAAGTGTACCAGTTGGGACAATGACCTTATGGTGACCTTATGTAGACTAGGGTAGTAGTGTTGGAGGTGATCAGACCTGGTCATAATCTATATGTATTTGGAAGATGATACCAAAAGGATAGGCTAATGGCTTGGGTACAGGCTGTGAGAGAAAGAAAAGAGTCAAAAATAACCTCTGGATTTTTGCCTTGAGCAACTGAAAGTATAAATTTGCCATTTATTGAGATGTGACAGCCATGTGAAGAAGTGGGAGGGTAAGAATTTCAGTCATGGTAAGTTTGAGGTGTCCAGAAAGGTGCCAGGTAATCAGGTGTACATATTCATTAAATTCAAGAGTAAAGGGTCTAGTTGGAGATAAACATTTGTCAACATAGTGTTGACAAAGGAAAACTTTTGTCAATCAGGAAAACCTGTTAGGATTGATATGATGGAGAAGTGAAGGAAAATTATTGGAAACTCAGAATAAATGCTGCTTTCAGGGAGTTCTCTGTAATAGGGTATTAATATTTACCTCCTAGGTTTTTGTGAGTATTAAATATTCTTGGAAGAGTGTTAGAGAATTGGAAGAGTCTTTTATGTAGACATTTGGTATCACTAAATATTATGACTGAGGTAAACATTTTGAAGTGTAATTTGAAATTGGAATTTTAGGGAGGGGGGAGGAAGAATGATTTAGACAGGGATGAGGTACAATCTTTGAAGATAATTTAACTTGAGAGGGTCCCCGGGGTTTATAAGACAGACCTAGTTCTTGGTTAAAAACAAGAAGAGTGAAGATGATATCAAAGAAGTTGAGAATGGAAGTGATTCTGGCGATGAAGGACTGTTGAGTTACAGAAGGAAGAGGGTGACACGGGAAAGTTTGGGAGAGGTGAGAGTGAGAGTGAGAGCTGTGTGGACCAGTTCTCTTTGGGGCCACTGACTAGACTAATGGGTATAAAGAGAAAAGTTCCCATGAACACAAAATGAGTGGTGGATATGAGGCTGTAATAGTGGTTGTTGGGGGGAGGGGTGAAGAGGTTGCCAGGTAAAAGCAGATCTCTCATGTGCCTCTTCACTTCTGCTGTGTAGGAATGGAGCCAGGCAATGGCAGTCTTACTCAAAGTAAACGGAATCCTGGTACCCTGCCTTCCCTCTTGCTTTTGGATATATGGAAGTCAGAGTAAGTACGGTGCATCAGAACTGGTTTCTTCTTCACCTAGTAGCACGTAGAATTGTGGAGTGGACTCTTTATTAATGCCAATAAAGGAGCAGAGGCCAGTCACATCCATAGGAGGTGATGGGAGCTCATGTTTGCTATATAGAGCATATCAACATTGAATATGCTAACCGTCCCATCGAATGTCACAAGATACATTTTTATTATATGGATAATTTTATTTCCCAGATTTTGTGGGTAATGGGGATATTATAATGGTAGAAGTGTCTTAGTCTCACAAGAAAATCGGTAGAGTGGAAGGAAATTCATATTTCTCAGAGAGCCGTCCATGGCAGGTACTATTTGTTAGGTTTTGGATATATATATACCAAGAGAGAAGAGGAAGGAGGGTTTGGATCTGTAGCAATGTGGCAATGAGTGAACTGTGCTGGTATTAGAGAGAAACAGCAATTTTAGTGCTTGCTGTAAGTTGGAAATACTGGAAAGAGAGAAAGATTTAGAAAAAAGATTTTTAAGAACGTTTGATATGTAATGAACCATGTAAATTCTACTGTCTTTTAATGAAAATCATAGTAAAGATCTATATTATTCAAAACTTTAACATATTGCTTTTTAATGATGACACCCAGCTCTATGTGAATGATACTGAAAAACTTATTTAGATACATCCAACATATCCACTTCAAGGGAGAAAGTCCTGTTTCTCTCTGTCATCTCTCCATAGAAACAATGTGCCTATCAGAGTGTGGTGGCATACAGAAGAATTCTATTTATATTTTTGAATGAATAGATAAATGGTTAAATGGCTCTCTCCTGTAATCTAGCCCCCATTTCAAATACACGATCCCTGAACAGAAATCACTATTTACAATAAAGCTTTAGGGTTTTTGCTCAAAGTAAAGATATGAAACTATACATTCACAGAAAACGTGGAACACTCAGATAAACTTTTGGGTCAAATAGTAGTGTCAAAATTTCAGTGAGAAGAGAAGAATACTTAGAATTCTAAAGTGAGTTGATGGTTCTATCTCACAGTCTTACATTTTGCTTATTTAAAAATAATTTATCATCAGTTAATAATAAGATATTCCATTCAAAGACATCTTGGAAATAGCATTTGCATAGGATAAAGAGAGCCGGGTTCTAAACCTTTATGGCATCTTTTGCATCCATGGGTTTTGGGTTATTATTTATGAAGGTGAGACTCTTAGCACACTGTAACTGTGGTATTTGCCTGGGGATCCACATTTGCTTCTCCAGTGTAGAGTTGTAATGGGCTCCTTCTTGCTCATTATGAGCCAGATGACTTAAAAATGTTTGCATCATAACTTGATTTGAAATACTTAGCAATCGTAACTTCTGAAGAGCCACTAAATTGTAATTCAATGCTTTGTGGTTTTTTAAAAAAATCTTTTGGAAGCAGAACATAAAACCAGCAGCATCAGTCAATGTTCCACTTTGAAGTTGTTTGTTAGACATTCTCAATCAAAGTGTATACACGATGATTCAGCAAGGTTCTTGACAAAGAAGGTCCTTTTGAAGCATTAATTTCTAGGCAGTACATTCGACAAGTACTCTCTACATGTGAATGCTAATAAGAAAGTGCAAATTACATTCACAACTCTTAATTGGTGCTAGTAGCAAGAGACACAGAAGCTTAAAATATCTAAATAGCTAATAAGGCATTAAAGCAGAAATTTCATGCAATTTTATAGAGTCTTTGGAATCAACCTAGACTTTTTCGTAAGTTAAATTAAAAGTAAAAAGAAATTTACATTGGATAAGCTAATGAGCAAATAATAAAGGGATTATTCTCTACTAAATGTATATTTTTGGCTACTGTTTATTGATGAGGATTTTTAGGCTGCTTAATTTTAAAACGGTTTATGATGAGGATTTTTAGGCTGGTTACTTTTAAAACTACAGATGAGAAGCAGGCTCCAAGGAGTGGAATTTGCTTGCCCCTTTGTTGGGAAAGATTTACATTTCTAAGGAAAACCTCTATCTGTGAAGATGCCTCCCTCTCTGTGCCAGGAAGAAGGGGGATGGCCTTATCTCTAGAAACTCTTAATCAATGCCAGAGGCAAGAACTTAAGTTGTTTACTGTCTGGCAACTTCATGTAACTGACCCCTCCCCACCCCCAAATCCTCCTTTGTCTTTAGCTGAGGATAATATTCAAGCAGTGACCTGCCATTTACTCAATCCGGTTTGATTCTTATCTAAAAGTTGTGGGACCGCCAAATGGCCAGACCCTATGGGCACTGACACCATTTTAACTTTTTTACATATTCCTTTGTCTTGTAAAGAGATAACTCACATACCTATGCCTTAAATTTAGCCTTACTCTCCACCCAACTTTGCAGCAGAAGGGCAGCAGCAACAGCAACATGCCAGCAGCAGCTCTGCCTGCCCATGGGTCCTGTCCCCATGCCAGCGGCTGCAGCAGCAGCTCCCCATTCCAGCAGCATCTCTGACTGCCCGTGGGTCCTGTCACCACTCAGCAGAAGCTCTGACTGCTCATAGGTCCTGTCCCCATGCTATTCTATTTTCTCAATAGAAGAGCACTACTGCCAGATCTTAAGAGTCTAAGAAATCTTTCTTTCGACTCCTCGGCTCACCGACCCCGCATCATTTATCACGGGAGATGTGCCAGTTTTTTTTTTACTGCTTTCACTACATTTTTCTAAGTGAATATTTAGCTTTGGATTAGACAATTCCTTGCCAGAGACTAATTTAAATAAAACTGTACATTCACACTTAAGTAATTAATTATCAGATATTCTTTTAAAACCTTTGAATAATTCCAGAGATCCTCCTCATTTACATAAAGAATTCTTGTCACAACAAACCTTAACCTAGACATTTCAAAAGGTTGTGCCATTTCCACAAAAAGAAAAATAATGAGGGCAATAGATAAATGTGAGTCGTGGAGAGGACTATGTGTCACTTACATTGCCTTTTTGTGCTTATATGTATTTTTCAGAATTTTAAACCTTATGCGTTCTTTTAATACTAAGGGAAGATTTAGTTTGTAAATAAATAAATACTTGTTATTCAGGAAAGAAGACAAATGTTCATTTTGCAGTCCAACTAAAAGTATCAGGTTCCTTTTCACTGCATGAAATCAGTGTTACCAATTTTTTTCAACAGAGCATGACAAAATCCATTTAATTTCCTTTTTCTTCTAGCATTCTTCTCCAGATAACAATGGACAGTTTTGGCCACTGACCTTGGGAACAAAGCTGACTGGAAGAGCCTTAGGGCCAGATCGGGCTGTTGCTGTGGTACTTTGACTATCCCTGCAGGCACTAAGTCTCACCAGCAACTGTTGCATCCTATAGTTTTAGAAAGGCCCGATCTTAGGGATCACTCGTGTGTGGAAGGCAGGGAAGTCAGGTTTAGCACAGCAGTATTCAGAAGGCTGCCTAATGTACCTGGGCTAAGGACGAGTTTGGCAACTATTTTAATTTCTCTAAACCTCCTAGGAGAGGTGGCTTCTGATTTAAGAGAAAGAATGTACGTTTTCCTTTGCATGTCTATAACACACAGGGGAAAAAAGATTCTGCGTGCTTGAAGGAAACTTGGAAAATATTCACTAAATTGAAGAAATTGAGTCACAGGTACTTAAATGAACAGTTTGAACTCAAGCAGATGTGCTCATTAAAATTCTCTGGGTCACAGTGATGATAACTCAGACCATCAAAAACATAAATAACAATGTATTAGAAGGATACTGGAGAGTCACAGAAGTAAAAGGAGCATTGAATAATGAGGGCAGCATGAAATACATTTCTGGAGTGCTGAGAATTAATTAATTTGACACATTCTAAAAAACTCTAGTTTCTTTTTCAATAATTTTAGTATCAAAATTTCAAATTCTCCAGAGATATTAGCAGTAACAGAAGTTAAAGATTCATTTTGGAGACACGTTACTTTTACGACAGTGAGTCTCTCTGCGTGAGTGCAGTTTCTCACTCCACTTATTGACTTAGCCTTCTTAATGAGCATCAGCAATTTTATAAAAATAAATTCACTTAAAGATCTTGAACGCATTTCTTCCTATATACCACATGGGTTACTGTTTCTGTGAATGGAGTTTTTAAAATCTCATTTAGAAATTAGTTTTGCTAAGCATAAAAACTATTGATTTTCATATTGATTTTATATATTTTAATTTTGCTTATTCATCTTATTATCTTGTCTGTAGATTCTATTGAGTTTTCCATATGGACAATAATTACAGAAAATAATGACAACATTTAAAATGATTCCTTTCCGATTTCTGTATGCTTCATTTCTTTTTCTACTTTTATTGGCTCGGATGGGACTTTTAGCAAATATTCTGTTGAACAGAATCCATAATAGTAGGCAATTTTGTATTGTTTTTGCTTTAAGATAATATTTTTACAATTCTTTTATCACACTAATATTTGCTGCAGATCTTTGATCGGTAGCTTTTATTAAGTTAAAATTTTTTTCTTATAATTCTGTTTTACTAAAATACTTGTCATAGATGAAATTTTACCTAATGCTTTTTCTTCCAGCTACTGCTAAAATCATGATTTTTTTCTTTAATATTCATAAAAAGATGTTCTTTACATTTCTGGTAATAATCCCACTTGATCATGGTGTGTGTGTGTGTGTGTGTGTGTGTCTGTGTGTGTGTGTCTGTGTGTCTGTGTCAATAAACACATGTGCATCCATGTTACTGGTGTTCTATTATTTCATTTATATTTTTTGCATTTCTGTTCACAAAGAGAATTGTCTCACGCTTTTCTTTTCTTTCAGTGCTGTATTACTCAGAGTTCTCCAGAGAAACAGAAACAATAGCAGATATATATAGAGGCAGAGAGAGAGAGACAGACAGACAGACAGACAGACAGACAGAAAGAGAGAGACAGAGAGAAAGAGATTTATCCTAAGGATTGACTCACAGGATTATGGACGCGTACCGGTCCTTAGACGTGCAGAGGGCCTCAGCAAGCTGGAGGCCCGGGAGAGCCAATGGTGTAGTTCTAGTCTGAAGGCCAACAGGCATGAGACCCAGGAAGAGCTGATGTTTCAGCTTGAGTTTGCAGGCAGAAAAAAGCTGATGTCCCAGTTCAGAGGCAGTCTGGCAGGCGGAACCTTCCTTCCTTGGGGGAGGGTCCGCCATTTTGTTCCATTGAGGCCTTCAAAGGATTGGATGAAGGCCCATCCACATTGGGGAGGGCAATCTGCCTTACTCAGTCTCCTGATTTAAATGTTCATCTCATCCAGAAACACCCTCACAGACACACCCAGAATAATGTTTGACCAAATGTCTGGGCATCCTGTGGCCCAGTCAAACTGCTATATAAAATTCTCCACCAAAATACCCTTCTGCATTATTGCGATTACGTTAAACTAGATACACAAAAATACCTGTAATTTTCTTGCCTTTTAAAATAAGTCAATATTTTGCATAAGTTAATATTTATCTGTTTCTTAAACTTTCAGTATCACCTCTAAAATATGGTATGCAGTCATGGTGTTATCTTTGTGAATATATTTTGTACTAATGTTCCATTTTCTAGAAGTTTTTTGTCTCTTCAGATTTTCTTTCTTGATTAAGAGTCAATAAATTATTAGTTTTCTCAAAGAACTAGCATTTGAGTTTGTTGATAGTATCTATTATTCCTTTGCTTCCCATTTCATTAGTTTCCGCTTTTATCATTATTTCCCTCCTTCTCCTCTCTTTGATTTTCTGTGTTCTTAAATTCATACGTAGCATATTAATTTTACATCTTTCTTATTTTTCTAACCTAAATATTAAAGCTATTATATGCTAAGTATCTCTTGCTGCATTTGTCACATTTCTATAACTTTTCATTTTCATTCAGATTTGAATATTAAATGGTTTACATTATGATATTTCTGTGACTTTTAATTATTTAGAAGTGTAGTTTTAAATTGCAAACCATTAAGTCCTGTTTCCTGTTATTTGTATGAGAGAAGGCTAAATGGCTGTAACAGTGAAGTCAAAATTTAATGTTTCCACCCTTTCTGCACAGGGGTCTCTGGACTCTCCTCCACATGGTGATCATCTCAGAAATTCTTCTCCTTCCTTTTTCTGCCGAGGCTGTGCTTTACGGCCTGCTCCTAATCTATGCTCAGCCAGCAGCAGCGACAGGAGCATGAAGCATTCCTAGAAATGGCATTTGTCACTTGTGCTCACATTTCACTGCAGTCTACTCAGGGGCCTGGCTGTACCCTACGACAAGGGAGGCTGGGAATGTAGTTCAGCGGGTGGCCAAAGAAGGGAAAATATTTAAAGGGTAGGCTAGCTGGCAGTCTCCACCTGTTTATGGCTTTTTGTATTTTCTTTTTCTCCAGAGCACATGGTCTGTATGATTTATGTAATTTGGTACTTGTTAAGAATTGTTTTGTAGTATAATGAAGTTCAAAGTTTGTAAATGTTCCACATATGGTTCTTGCAAAGAGTTCTATCTTGTTATGCAAGGTTATTTATGCATCTGTGAGGTGCAGTTATTGTGTTAGCTAAGTCTTCTGTGTACTTAGTTTGGTTCCTTCTATTTCATATATCATTTTGAGAACGATGCTTTCTAATCTCCCACAGTGAATGTGAGTTTATCAATTTCTCCACCATATTCTCTCAATATATACTTTCCCTGTCTAATGAGGTTATGTTGCTAAGAACAAGCAATTTTTTTTAATTTTGTTATTCTGGAAAAAATTTTCCTCTTAATCTTATTGGCCTCTTTCTCTTTATTGTTCTTTGCTTAAATTTGCTTCTATCCACTATTGACAACGCTGTCCCAGTTTTTTTGGAGTTAGCATTTGCATGCTTTATATTTTCTACCCTTTGCTTTCAAAATATCAGTTTCATTGTGATTGTGTATTGAATAAAAAACAGCTAGATGTTTCTTTCAATACAATTTAAGAATCTGTTTTTTTCAAGTGTGTTTTATGAATTTAGGAAAAGATTTTAATTAATATTTCATATGGACTATTGCCCACCATCTTATTATAACTGCAGGCGCTTGAGGACCAGTTCAATTGACCCCTTCTTATCAACAGAGTAATTAAGAGTAGCTTTCCAGGAACTGAGAAACAACTCCGTGTCCAGTTCAGGCTGGTTAAGACACCAACTCATCAACTGGGCTTGTGCGGATTGACCTCGAGGAGCTAAGAACTCCACCCTCAGATCATGCTAACAGCACCATTTTGTGAACATGAGTCTATGAAGAGCCATGGAGCTTGACTACACTTACGCAGACCATCAACTACCTCACCTCTCTTCACCTCCACTCATCTATCCCCACGCTTCAGACTGCCGTCCCCTTCATCAGGTCAGTTTTCCCCCCGAGCCCTGGATCTGGGAGACAGATCTGAGAGATTATGTCTCCTGTCTCCTTGCAGGTGGATCTCGCAGTAAAGCTGTTTTCTTTTTCCAAAAGCTGATACTGTAATAATTGGCTTTTTTTATGGGCATTGAGTAGGAGAGCCCAACTTTGTGCTGTAACATTATCACGTGCTCATTTTGTGTTTTCAAATACTATGCTTTTTTTGGTTACTTCCTTTTTTGTTTTTCATTATAATGGTTGTATTTTTTTATTTCTCTCTCCTAATTTGGATTTTGTATTATTCCCGTTATATTTCTGCTATTTTACTCTATATACTTACATTCCAAACATGTTTACTTGACTTAAAAATATAAAATAAATCAATTTCATGATCTCTCTCTTCAGACAATAAAAGTGCCTTAGAAAACATGAAACTGGATTGTGTTCCTCCCACCTTACATGAAAAAGGGTCTACTGTTTGGTTTTAAAATTCGCAACATTCCCGTTTTATTTCATTATACAGTTACTGCTTATTTTATTTAATAGCATGTTTACAAATTTTCTGCTAACTATGCTTTTAGGATTTTACTCCTTCTTTCTGGGGATGATTTCCTTCCCATTGAATATATCCTCTCGCAAGAGCTGTTCTTTTTATTTTGTTTGATTTCTCTCAAGGTATGTCAACACTCCTGGATTTTGAAAGTGATCCTAAACCTTGGTTTTCCTTGTGTTTCTTTTAGGCCTCTAAGGGCTCCTGGGTCCAGTTCTGTTTTTGTATTAATTTCTTATGTCATGATTCTGACACCAGGCAGGTCACAGATTTGTCACTTCTCTGATGTCACATTTCTTGTTTTTTTCCTTATCGTTTACCTAGGCTGGTGGGTGGAGAGGCTCTTACTACTTTTCCTAGAAAGCATAGCCCATCCAGATTTCCATCTCCAGGCACAGCTGTTAATTCCAGCTCCCTCATTCACGCAGACCCAAATCCATGTCGTCTTTCTCCACACGGAGGTCAGAGCCCCTGTCCTTGCGCCCCAGAGGTTATAGCTAGGATTGAAACTCTTTACTGATTTGTCTTTGAATTTCCCCTTCATTTCTGGCATAAAGGAAATTCATTTCTTCCTTTTTATATCAGGTATGTGTTTTTGAACGTTGTGTATATCCAGGCTTTTAAGAGTTTCATCGGGAGGAAAATTAGACTTAGCTCTATCCAGCACATCTCTTCAAGTTCTACATTGATTTCAAAGGTAAAATAAAACTTTTTTGTGCTTTGATGTGGTAAGCATTTCATTCTTTGGACCTCCTTTATTTAACCTCATCTATGTGTAGACCTTTTTATCAAGTCACTTAACCCAATGGTTCTAAAACTAGCTAAACATTAGAGCCTTTACATAAGACAGATTTAAAAAAATAACTACCTAGGCATCACCCCCTCCCCCATTCTCATTTAATTGTCTACTGTGAAATGTGGAAACTGGTGTTTTTAAAAGCTCCTCATGAATTTCTAATGTGAAACAGGTTTTGGAGTCCCTAATTTTACCATTTTCAACCTTATATTGCTTGTGTATTGTTTTTACAATGGAGACAATATCTGATTCTTCATGTTATCACAAATAGAATTATGTAGCAAAATTTGTTTGAAACTATAAAGGGCCATGTTCCAATCTATTATATATCATACACAGTAAGAAATAAAAAATTATACTCTGAGGAGAAAGAAAAACCAAATTATTTGTCACCGGGTTCTTTCTTTTGCATATTTCACTGATATCTGTTTCTCTAAGCTGTGTGTTATAAAGTGCTCTATTTTTAGTTAAATATTTTCCAACTTTTTTCTTGTAACCAGTGGTATAATAAATATCATTGTACTTATATCCTTTAGCAGTTGTGTCTTCATTTTTGTAAGATTCTTAAAGACGTGACTGCTGTGTCAATGGATGTTTCTTGTTGAAATTTGAATAGATAGTGCTGATCAGATTTTTACCAACAACCAATGGGAGTGTTCCTTTTCTTCAACCTCCACAGCACTGGTTGTAATGAGATTTCAGAGACTAGAAATTCTGGAAGGTGCGTTTCAGTTGTGGGCTTTTCTGTTTCAGGTTAGTGTTCTGGCAGAGAAGACAGAAATTGGGGTAATGAATATACATTCTTCTTTATCAATGAACCTGGCAAACTGTCTTGCAGGCAAAAATGTTATTTGCCCTCTGCCAACCCCTTGGATCTAATTTTCCTGTACTCGTCTGTTTTGCTCAATCTACTTCAGCTGCAAAGATGTCTAGTTGTCCTGTCTCAGAGCCATTGAAGTTTGCTTTCTGCTAAAATGTTATCTCCCCAGAGAGCCCTTCCCAGACCGTCCGTATGGTTTGCCAGGGCTCCCATAGGAAAGTACTGTAGACTGAGGGGTTTAAAGAACAGAAATTTATTTTCCCACAGTTCTGGAGACTAGAAGTCCGGCATCAAGGTGTTGGCAGGGTCAGTTCCTCCTGAGGCCTTTCTCCTTGATTTGCAGATGGCCATCTTCCCTCTGTGTCTTCACGTCATCTTTTCTCTATGTGTGGCTGCATCCAAATTTACTTTTCTTATAAAGATATCAGTCATATTGGATTAGAGCCCACCTTAATGACCTCATTTTAACTTATATATCCCTTTAAAGACCCCATATCTGGATACAGTCACATTCTGAAGTACTGGGGATTAGGACTTCAACATAGGAATTTTGGGAAACACAATTCAGCTCACAACATGACTCTTTAAAAATACAGTACCCCTGCCATGCCCACATCCTCCATTTTCATTATGTTTAATCACTCCTTGACCTTCATGGGCTTCTTTACTAATCATCACTCCCACCAGAACATACGCTTTCTGAGGACACCAGCTTTGTCTCTTTTAGTTGCTGTTGTATAACCAAGGCCTAGAAATATGCCTTGCGCACAGTATGCCCTCAGTACTTATGTGTCAAATGATGACTATACAGGTTACGGATGGTTTGAGAGTACACAAGACACAGTGTTGTTATGAGTTAACACTCGTTATCCAACTGACTTTTCCAACTTTGTACTTGGAATTTAACTCAAAGTGCGTTGCCAAGTGATCAACTAGACTTAATTTTGTACATTGCACAAATATTTAAAATCAATTTAATTATTTTCTCTATTGTTGTTTCCTTTGTATCTTTTGTAAATTTGATCTATTACAATGAGTTTATCTCAACTCATTTCGCAAATCCTATCTCAGGATTACTAATAATTAGACACTTGGATTGGCCATGCAGTTGATTTGGGTATGGAAGGTGCCATGTGTGTAAGAGATGCTTCTCCAGGTTGCGCTAACGATGGCCCTTTGCCTACCTAGGAGCTCTATAGGACTCTGCTCTCTTAAATTTTATTTTTCACAATGTTCTCTTTATCTCTCTGGTTTATTTGGATTTTCTGAAGTATACTAACTCATTAAATACTGACATTTTCATTGTTTCTTATGTTACTTTACTACCTCTATGTTTATCTATCTATCTAATCTCTCTTTATGTATCTGTATTGGTCAACTAGGGCTGCCTTAACAAAGTACCTCAGACTGGGTACCTGAAACAGCAGAAAATTATCTGCTCACAGTTCTGGAGGCTAGAGGTCGAAGGTCAAGTGTCAGCAGGTTTAGTTTCTTCTGAGGGCTCTCTCCTTGATTTACAGATGGCTACCTTCTCCCTGTGGCCTCACATGGTCTTTTCTCTGTCTGCAGGTATTCCTGGTGCCTCTCTGTGTGTCCAAATGCCCTCTTCTTATAAGGACCCCAGTCAGATTGGTTAAGGCCCACCCTAAAGGCCTCCTTTGAACTTAATCACCTCTTTAAAGGCTCTATCTTCAAATACAGTCACATTCTAAGGTCCTGGGGGTTAGGGCCTCAGCATATGAATTTTGAGGGAGACATAATTCAGTCTATAACAATATCTAACTGTTTCTACCTCTGAGTCACTTTTTTGGGGGTAAAATAGGGATGGCACCTTTAATACTCATTGTCAGAATTAATTGCTCAGTGTTTTGTAGCTGGGAGTGGACTACATCCATTTTTGTTTATAGGCATGTATACCTGTCCTATTTATTTGGATTCTGAATAATGACCATGGTATTAAATATATTCACTACTTTTAAAATAAAGAAAAATTCGCTCAATTCAACGTATATTTACATATTGTATGACTAAGATTTGCAAGTCATAATTCTATATCAGCACTTTAAAAAATTCAATTTTATATATTCATGCTCTGACTGGCTGGAAAGATAAGGTCCCTTGTTAATGCAGGTCCGTAAACAAGCTTGTTAAATGCTTGTTGGAAATATGGATGAAACTTTGAATTTGGAATTGTATTTGAAGTTTCAGAGGTTCCTTCTGTGTTGCAAAAATGACAGTTTTATTCATACTTCTATTCCTATATTCCTAAGCTCAAATGTGCATGAAGTAACTGTTTTCCATTTTACAAAGATGAGCTAAATTCCGGGGTAAAGTCTGTAATATCCATCCATCATAAAATCATCCACGGAAATTAAGTTCTCAAAACATTTTGGAACTATTCATCAAAACACACACATACATTACAGACACACACACAGACACACACAGAGATACACAGACAAACACACACACAATCATTTGGGTAAGTTTGCTTGATACTTAAAGTGTATTTGAGCTCCTGGTCATATCATAGGTCATGTGTTATTCTTAGATATGAAACATGTTTTTATGATTTTAATATGCTGCATGATTTGTTATACTAACTGAAAATACGAAGTGCCATGTTGCTAACTTTATACTTGTGAGGAAAACATCTAGTGCATATGTGAGTGGAATTATGATGGAACAGATGGCTACTACAGGTGAAGACTAAATAATGAAAAAACATTTTCCCATGTTATTGAAGTGGTTTATGCTACGATATTTGATTAGACTCCTTCCAGGAAGCAGAAAATACTCAGAAATGTATAGAAGTTTGCCGAAGCAGCTTTATACATAAAAAAATATACTAATCTCTTCATCACTCATTCATTCAATTGTTTACTGGCAAAATTCTGTAGTCAATTAACATAGCTTAAATTAAATACTCACCTCTCAGCAATCATTACATTACAAATTAAATTTTTGTACAATTCAGTTTGTGAAAGTGCCATTGAAGACTGAAGTCTTATTATCTAAAGTATCATTGTCGTCTCAATTATGTTTTTCCCTTTGGTGATGTGAATTTGCTTCTTTTTATGATGTTACAGATAAGAGAAAGATAGATTATGGGAAGGTTCATTTTCTTGCTCTTTTGAGTAGTTCACTTTAAATAAATTTGATCTTAAATATAATCTTACATTGATGTCTGGATAGTCATAAATATGTAATAACCATCGAACCCTTTTATGGTGAATCTAATATACAAATAAAGAGAATATATATCATAATTTACATCTTAAACTTGAGGGAGCCTTATGAATATATGCTGCATTGAACAAAGATCATACTGATGCATTTAAATCACTTAATCTTACTGTTTTATAGTCAAATTCTGAATTATGATCATTTCGAAATTGTAATTTGTGGGAAGAACAGATGTGTAAGGCTTAGTTGGAAATGAAATGTCCATGAAAGTAATTTCAGTTGTCAAGTGACTGGTCACATACTAAAGGAGCAGTGGATTTAAAATCAAGTTAAATACTACTTGAAGACACACTTTAAGTCCATGTTCTTAAAGCATGAGCGCAAAGTCAGGTGATTTACTGAGAATGGATATATTCTTTCACAAGTGGTGTTCATTATTGACATAAGAGTTGAATCTTCTCTTGCTCAAATAATGATGTTTTAAAACTTGACCAAATAGGAAATAAAATTTAAACATCTTTGAAAGTTATCTTTATTCAGTCCTATGCTCTTTGAAAAACTTGATTAAACACAATTGATATTAGCTTTAATATCTACAAATTTTTCAATTGCCACATTGTCAATTAAATTATTTTAGTAGGCCAAAATAACTAGATTTAAAAAAAAAATTATCCAATTAATTTTACTTGAACAATCCATGCAATTATTTAGTGATTAGGTCTGCTGAGCGTTGTACATTTAACTCTTTAAGGTATGTAAGGAATTTGGAAGGAGAGGACACCATTTACTGGGTACTTTTCCTGAGTATTAGATAGTTTACCTATTATTTAACTTATCTTCAAAACATCATGTGAAGAAAATAAAGATCCTAAATTATTATTATCGTCAGAGTTCAAACTCAGGACTCTGACTCCAAAGCCTCCAATCTTTCTAAATACATATTTTATAAAGTAAGACAGATGAGGGAAGCATATTTTGTCAAGAAAGCGGTAATCCTGAATGAATTGAGGCTTCCAAAATAAATGTCTGAAATGTCTGAGTAAAGTCAAATGACCATTTCAGGACTTATTTAAGGCAGAGAAAATAAATAAGGAGGAAAAGTTCTAGACACTGATCAGAATATGTGTTATCATATTAGCAGATGAAAAGAGAAAGCACCTGTACTTAATAACTAGTTTGCTCTCATCTTTTGTATAGAAAACTATGATTATTAATTACTTATGCTTAAGTGAGGAGAAGATAACCTATTCCTGTTTGCGTTCCCTAATCTTCCTACCCAGTTTCTACTCACACCTTACAGGTGATCAATTTAATTGACTTCTTCACGTCATTTTTTTTATTGCATTAGCGAGTGGATGAACATGTATTTTCTTATTTCTCCTTCTTTTTTTACATGAAAGCTATTATATATATGAATTTGTACTTTGCTTTTCCATTTAACAATATATCCTGGATATCACTCCGTATTTGTCCATAGAGATCTTCCTCATTCTGTTCACAGATGCATCATGCTGCATTGTGGGGGCACCATAGTTGCCTCAACCATTCTTATAGGTATGGACATTTGGATTTTTTCCAAAATTTTGCACCTACAAATAATGCTGCAATTAAAAGCCTTGTACATATGCATTTTTGTCTTGTTGGAGGTGTGTATCATCAGAGTAAATCCCTGGAGATGGGAATTCTAGCTCGAAAGGTAAGTGTACATGTAATTGTGTGAGTTTATTGGAAATTTCCCTCCAGAAGGGCTCTAGTGTTTACCTTCCCAGCAACAATGTATAAGAGTGCCAGGTTTCCCATAGTTTTGCCAACAGGGTGGGATGCCATTCTTTTTCATTTTCTCTAGCCTCACAAATGAGAAATGCTACCTTAATGAGATTTTAATTTATATTTCTTTAATTATGAGTGAGGATGAGTATCTTTACACATACTTAAGAGCTATTTTTATCCCTTAATGTGAACTGTTTTCTGCGTCCTTTTCCTAATTTCCTATTGTCTTTTTGGCCTAGTATCCTTAAATTGTAAGAGTTCTTTACATATGGGGAATACTAACCCTTCACTTGTAGTATATACTACAAGCTTGTGATACATACTTTCAAGTTTGTCAGTTGTCTTTTGACTTTGTTTATGTGAGTTTTTTGTTTTGCTATAAAATTTGCTGCCATTTCTAGGTAAAGTCATCCATAGTAATTTATTGTCTCTGGCTTTTGAATTATAGTTAGGGAGTGTTTCCCTGACACCAAAATTTAAGAGGAATTCATACGTTTTCTTCTAGTGCTTTTTTGACTCCATTTTTTTTTTGCATTTAAATAGATGATCCATTTGGAATTAAGTCCTTGGGTATGGTGGTGAAGTATGAATCTAATTTTATCTTTTTCCAAATGGCTAACCAATTATCCCTGCATCATGTATTAAAATGTCCTTCTTTGTCTTACTGATTTGAAATGCCGCATTTATCATACAAGATCTGATAAATTTCTATGTGTACTTGGATCTGTTTCCGGACTTTTATTCTATTCCAATGGTCTGCTTGTCTAATCATGTGCCAGCACCACACAGTTTTAGCTATTACAGCGCTCAGCACATTATTTTTTCATATTGGTCCAATTTGTTGCATGTATCAATAGTTTCTTCCACTTCCTGATAATATTTCATTCTAGGAATACATCACAATTGTTTGGCCATTTTCCTCTTGATGCACACCTGTAGTGTTTCCGGGTTTGATTATTTTAAATAAAGCTGTTAGGAACATTATTGTAAAAATCTTTTTGAGGACATATATTTCAATTTCTTTGAGTAAATACCTAGGAGTGGAATTATTGTGATATGGGATAACAGTTTTCGTTTGTTTAATTGTTTTTCTTCAGTTAGAGTTTTTAAGTTTTAAAAGAAACTGCCAGACTTTTTCCAAGCATGTGGTGGCATTTTACTATTCCATCAATGATGTATGAGCGTTCCGATCTCTCCATATCCTTGCTGATATTTGGCAATGCTAGTCTGTTTTTACTTTTTGCCTTTCTGATTGGTGTAGAATGAGATCTCATTGTGGATTTATTTTTCTCATAGCAAATGATGTTGAGCATTTTTTAGATGTGTATGACAATTTGTATGTCCTTCTTTGTGAGGTATCTATTAAATATATATATTTTTAAATAGTAAATATGTGTACATATTTTACTATGGAGGTGTATAGACCTCTGTAGATATCCTAGATACCAACCCTTTATCAGCTATATATTCTGTGAATGTTTTTCTTAGTCTTTGGATTGTCTTTCACTTTCTTAATGTTATCTTTTGATGCTACCACTTTGAGTCCTCTCTCATAAACCTTTGCCTATACACAATAAGTAAGACATTCTCATATGATTTCTTCTAAGAGCTTTACAGATTTAATTTTTAGGTCAAATTATTTGTTGTTTATGATCTTAGTTAGGAGTCAAGATTCATTTTTATTTTACAGATCTTCAATAGTTCCAGCACTATTTGTTGTAAGCTCTTTCTTTAACTATTAGGTTGCATTGGCATCTTTATTAAAAAACAAATAATTGGGGAGATGGGGAGATGTTGGTCAAAGACTACAAACGTCCAGCTACAGGTGAATAAATTCTGGGGATCTGATGTACAACTTGGTGATTATAATTAATTATACCAAATTAAACAATTGAAAGTAGTTAGGAGAGTAGATCTTAAATGCTCATCACAAAAAAGAAATGGTAATTATGGTAATTATGTGATGAGATGGATGTCTTAGCTAATACTGGGGTGGTGATCATTTTGCAATACATGTGTATCAAATCAATGCATATGCTTTTCTTTGTTTTATTTACTATTCTTTCCCTACTATGTTGAGAAGTGAAATGCGCCTAGTAGGTACTCAATCAACAATGATATGGTAGGGAATGAATGGCTCGTATAACTCTCTTTGATGCTAGTTCTTCATTCTGGGATCCTGCCCACTGCTTATGACAGAGTCCCTGCCAGTGTAGGCTTCATACACCATCTTTTTCCATAAAGAAAGATAAAATTATCTCCCTTAATCTCACCTCAACTTCAGGTAATATTTACTTATAATTAGATCTATTTTACCACTTTATCTATCATGGCTATGTAAGAATGACTCAATAGTGAATTTTTATGTATATACAAACTATCAATTATAACATTCTTTAATTATAGTGTCTTAAAGTGGTTAAGATCATGGACCCAGAAAAAAGGAATTTTTCCAGATTTTATTTTTTTATAAACTAAAAACTTTGGTGATTTAGGCTTTTATGTTTTATATTGTTATAATAATCTCATAAAATTTTAAATATGTTTGGAGAGAATGAAGTCTCTTACTTTAATGAATGAGCCTACTTTCTGCCAAAAAGACACGATATAATACTATACAATCATAATTTTATTGTTTCTAGTATTAGACATTTTCCCTTGAAATATAATCTGTAGTCTGAATAATAAACCAAGTACTCCCCTGAAATACTCAAAATATACTTCTCTACTAATCATAAGATATTTTGACAGGTCTATGTTTTATGAGCTGAACTGAGGCCACAGTGCACCAGGATCTATGAAGGAGAGTGTTCTCTCTGGGGGTCCATATATTTCACGGAATGGTGTCATAATTTATTCTTCTCCGTTGTGAAAAGATACCCTGGCACAGCTACTAAGCAATGTATAAAACACTGAAACAGGCAAGTTGACATTTTTACTAGAGTTCTATGATCCCGTAATTTTTTTCCTTGGCAGTACTTCCACTCGAGATCTTTAAAAGGTCTATTTTTTTTCTTAAATAGTTCCCTCCCCTTAACCTGTTACTAATATTGGAGCATAAAAAATGTATAAATAATTTGAACCTATTTCTGCAAGGTCTGGTGTGACTTGGTAAGCAGTCCTAGAGTTAATAATGTTACAACACTTCTTTGTTACAAACTGGTAAATAGGAACACTTTTTCTGTGTCTAAACCGTCTGTATTTGGGGGCCAGAGGAAACTGTTGGATCTTAGCAGCAAAATTTTCTTTCTGGAAACCAAGTCTATCATTATTTTAGTAAATTATATTATTGCAAAGCATTGCTGATGAGAAATATTTTAAAATTAGAAATATACCACCGATACAATCAATTCTCTAATTATCATTGTTTAAATTGTACAGTATAGAATATTGAAGAGACTATTTAAAAAGCATTTCAGCATCTCTTCCTGATGACCTCACATTTTCTCTTTTAATATCAAGTAGTGTGGTTTAGAGAGTTCATTTCAGCTCAAAATGTTAGTGAAGTACCTAATAAGTGCAAGATATTGTCAACCACATTTCCTGCCTTTGAGCAGATGATTATGTAGTGGGGCTATTAATACAACAAGTAAGCAAAAGTGTGTAATAGTGGATAGGATAAAAAGTCATAAGCCAAATAGATTCTGAACAGTTGAACATTCCTTTTGATTCAGAGAAGATAGAGCATTCAATGCAGGAATGAGGGATGCGCCAGGAGTCGGGCATCAAGAGGGGACTGAAGAGCAGAGAGGGTAAGATTACAGCAAGGTACAGCAGGGAGACAAAGCTCTGTGTTGACGAGGCAGAGTGTGGACAGTGGGAAGTGAATTTCAGCTGATCGAATGTGAAAAATTATACATAATGGAAAATCCACAAAAACAAATAGATTTTAAGCCTGAAAAAACTGTGGTCCCAATAGTCAGGAAGAGGGAGAAAGATGATTCTAGATGTGTTCCACCGGAAGGTGGAAATTATAATCTGGGGTTTGAGAAAGATCAGGAATTGACTTGTTATTTCCCACAAAGTTCATGTTTACATCCATGAGATTCATCGGGATGGAAATTTAAAGAGAAGATATATATTCTTTTTAGAAGACTGGTTTTCAGGTTTTCTTTATTCCCAAACTAGATGTGTTCTCTTTTGTTCATTTCCTACAGCACTTTGCACCCCATTTACTGCACTTATTGTTTGTTTTCTCCCATAATTATTTGTGAATTTAACTCACCATTCTATTTGTCTGAAGTTTCCCTGGGGCAAGAAACATTTATTCAACTTTCTATTTCCTTCAGTGCCATTAGTAATGCTTCACACATAAAAAGGAGCAACAAATATTTACAGAACATAATAGAATGGAACGGAACAAGAACACTCCAAGCTGGAAGTTCAAAGACCAACTGCTTAAATTCTGCTCACCTTAAGGTCACCAATAAAAACTTCAGGATGTCAACAGTAATTTTATTTTACTGCACCAGCCTGAGAATTAAAAGCAAGACCACTTAAATATTGAACAAAAGTGGAAATAAGAGGAAGCATAAAATAAACATGTGTATCCTTAGTTTCTCCATCCCTCATGAGCATAGTTTCATTATCAAGTCTCCGTGTGCTGGTTGGCATGGATCTGAGTCCAGGCATCACCTGCTAACCCAGTACCCTCTCTCTGCCTTCTGGGAAACGCTGCTCATACCCTGAACACCTCACGCTGAAAGTAGAGATTAATCTGCATCAAAGTGACAGGTTGGTGTGAGGCTGGATTTCACTAAATCCTGTTTTATTTCCTTTTTTCTGGGCTAGTGGGAACATGTGATTTCCCAGCTTCCTCTGCAGTTGGGTGAGACACGCGGATTGAACTACGGGATTGATTTAGGAGTGGAAGTGACTCCAGGCCCTTCTTGGCCAAGGCACTTAAGAGCTGGTATGCCTTCTTCAGGTGTCTTCTCTTCCCTAACATTGTGACCCCAGAGATCACGTGATCCAGATGGTCTAGCTATAAGTTGAAGAAAGACTTCTCAACTCACATTAGAGTGATTTCTGCATTTGTGTTACGAAGCACAGCCTAGCTTATCTCGAAAGATATGTGTAGAAGCATTCTTTTTCCTATTTTTATTACATTATTAGGAAGATCTCAAAAAAGTTCTCAGTTTACCCGAAGGTTTTAAAGAGTTGTCCACAGTCTTTTTCAGCTGTTCATTCCTGTTCTCTGCGTGCCATAGGACTGAGAGATAAATTTATAGAGGGCTAAGCCAAGCGTTAAATCTGTATGATGGTTACCGTATCGTACGCTGAATTGCTCTGTAACTCAGAAGATGAAGGCATGATATTGGGCCAAGTTTGTCATGTCTGTCTCCTCTTGCCCTAAGACCTCTGTATAAATAGAACTTTCCTAAAAGTTAATTAGACATGCCCAGAAGTGCCTGAAGTTTAGCAGCAAGCAGAGCCGGGGGCACAGTTCATCATCCTAGTGTCACAGAGAAGCTGATTTACAGACATGAAGGATGGTAAATGAAAAGTTTGAATAAACTGCATAATGGCTAGATTTTGAAGGTCTTCTTAGTACATGTGAAATTAGAAATTATGTGTTAAGGTATTCATGATTTCTTCTCTGGGATAACTTGAAAAATATTTTTCCACAATTCTGTGAAAAACACAGTAGACGGAAGAAAATACTACAAATAAAGAGTGACATATATGTCCTGGATTATATGGATTATTTTACAAGTAGTTTTTATGGTATATGTTAGCATTTAAGTGTGAGTTAAATTTATTTTCTCAGATTTAAATCTTATAATTTTCTTTATTCACTGGGAGGATATGAGAATACATTGAATTTAATATTTTAAGTTTTTTGTGTTAAGGCGCCACATTGCTCCTTGTTAATAATCATTTGAATATATTAATCAGAGAAGTTCCAGTAATTTTCCTGATTAGGATAGTTTTCAGATAGTCGAAGCATTTCTTTTCTCTTTGATTAGAGGATTATGGGTTTAATCTTAATTGGTAGTTTTAAAATCTATCGTTGAAAAGATTTCTCTGGAGCAAAGCATCAATTTTCCTTCCTCCCCTTCCTCCAGTTGCTTTGGAGAATGGAGCTCTCCTCTGCTTTCCCTTTCCCACCTTCTACTCTTCCATCTTTCTTGCTCTGTGTCTCTTCTTCTTCCATAACAATACCCATAATACACCTTGTGTTCTTTAAGACAGACTATGTCATATTATTCTTTATATCCCTCATCTATATAACAATGCCTGGAAAAGAAAGGTTCTTAATACATTTTTTGAAAGAATGAGTGAGTGAGTTATCACATAATGAATGAAATGTTAAACACTGGTCAAGGACCCTTGTGTCATCTACAGTTCTGCATTTCTAAATCTATTCCTGGAAAACAGAACTTGGGGAATCTGGGGCTAGGTCCAATTCTTCCGACCAACACCCTAGAACCATTCTGTTACAACATTGGTTAAACTTGGACTATCCTAGAGAAGAAATTAAAACTTTCATGAATTCCCATTAAATTTGAATGAACTTCATTCAGATGTCACTTTAGCAACCTCATTCCCATGGTCACAACTGAAACTTTATTTCCTGAAATCTCTTCAGCTCTGAAATCGTGTTGCATTCTTTGAGCATAGTCTCCTATTTTTGCTGCTCTACCACTCTCTCCATAGCAGTAGCCATCTTTGCAGTTTCATCAACATCTCCCATTCCTTCTCTATGCATTTTTTCACTTCAAACCTCTTTTGCCTTTCCCTCCAGCCCAGATCCCCATCTCTATGACATCAGTTAATCTCTTGCCATAAGTCTCAGTTTCACTGCCCTTTTTATCCTTTTATTGCAGCTGTTCTGCAAACCCCAGTCAAACAAACATACCGCATGTCCACTCCAGCAGTAACTTTAAGTTACTTTGGATAAAATAATATAATTGTGTGCCTAGATGCAACTAAAACTTTTGTTTTCCAATTTCAAGAGGACTGTCACTGCCATCTTCTATTAACCTGGTTTTTCAGTACTTTTTACGGTTTCTCCAAGGTTTTTACCTCATCATTTCATCTTTATTTTCATCGTGTAATCTTTTTTTCCTGATTCTCTGTGATACCAACCATCAGCTTTTTCCCATATATACCCACTGCTCTACCAGTAGAAGAACTGTGCCTTCCCTTTCGTCAAAACAAATATATCCACCTTCATTTTAGATGCCATTTCTTCCTGCATTACATCACGCAGTTTTACAACCTTCTCTCTATGAAAGAAATTCAGCCTTGCTGTTATTTAACAATTAAATAATAAAACTACACTTGAAAATTAGAATGTGCTAATTTGAAAGCTAGACATGTATGTACTATTTATAGAGATGGAAATTATTTTAGGCAACAGCCATATGGGGGAATACTTAAATAATTTGTGTGACTTATTGAGTGCGGCCCCACCTCCAAACTCCATATATAGAGCAACTGCATCTATGGAGCAGGCTTCAGTCAGTTAGCACGTTGACTGGTTTCAGCATTGCCATTTGATCAAAAAGACATACTAAGATTTTTGCTAAATATTCTGGGAAAGATATTCTTGCGATTTTCCCACCGAACTTAAATGTGAAAGGATATAGGATGTCATGCTACAACATTTATCTTGAAAGAAAGCATGGAAAGCTGGCTGAAAATGGAGACATTTGGGAGGAGAAAGGAAATAAAAGAGAGCAAATCTATTCCTGGTGTCGCGAGTATAATCTAAGCACCTTTCAAACCCTTCCTTAAGTCATCCTTAAATTTTCCTTGAGGAATTTTATACATTATTTTGAACTGAAAAAGAATTTACTAATATGGTATTTAGTATGTAACAAATACTTATTTATACTTTAGATTAGTCACTGATTGTTGTTTCAGTTAAATCTGTCTAATCATGAAACATTACCACTAAATTTTTTTTCCTTCTTCTTCTCCTCAAAGCCCCCCAGTACTCAGTTGTCTATTATAGTTGTAAGTCCTTCTGGCCGCACCCACGTGGGGCGCTGCCTCAGCAGGGCTTGATGAGTGGTGCCATGTCCAGCCCAGGATCTAAACCAGCAAAACCCTGGACTCTCAAGGCAGAGCACGAGAACTTAGCCATTCAGCCACAGGGCCGGCCCATTACCACTAAATTTAATTACTGTAATTTCATAATACTTTTAGTGTCTGATATAGTATCAGATTTTCAAAACATCTTAAAAGTCAACTTAATGACTATTCACAAATATTTACTTTACCAGGTAAGATTAATACTCATTTATTAAGTTTCCAAAATTAACAAAAGAATAACAAAAGTTAAGGTAAACTAAGCAAAACAAGAAAATAACCAAACTAGATTTTGATAAGGATCACAATGGATTTCCATATTAATTTGTTAAGAATTTGTGTGTCTCCACCTTTGAAATTGTATACTTATTTTAGCCTCCTTTGGGTCAACGAGTGGATTTTTATGATATCTCTCCATATAAGTATTCACATTTCTGGTTAATTTTGTTCTTACATTTTTTATGTTGCTGTTCTAATTGAAGTGAATTTATTTATTTTTTCATTAAACTACTGAATTTAGGAAGCTGAGATGGTTGGAGGATATATGGAAATACGTAAGAGTGAGCAGAGGAGCTGCAGTGTTTTCGTGGTTGAAAGCCTGTGGGTGAGAGAACATCATACGGCTGCAGCTTTCAAAGCAGAGTCGGGGGCTTCCACTAGAAGAGACTGTCATGAGTTCCCTCCTCATGCTAATGATATTATATTGAGCAGGACTGCTCACTACTCAAAGAAAGTAAGCAGGAACTGGTGGAGGCTGACTCTACAGTGGGCGGGGTTGGGATGAGTGAGGTGTACCACTGGTTTTTCATTGGAAAAGGATGAGATCAAATGGGAACGGATGTGAGCTGTAGATAATGGGTTCTGACCAATTCGTGGGCTTGGAGATGTGGGGGCACAGCAGAACTCTTATTTCTCTCCTTGACGTTTTTTGTGTTTCTGCAAATACGTTAGGTTCTCACAATTTCACTTTTCCTTTCCTGCCCTCTGTTGCTGTCATATGAAAGGAGAGAAGTGTTGGAGATGGTAGAGGTGGGGCTGGAGATCAAGAACTTCTTATAAATTTTAAATTCATTTTTAAGGTATTTCATGTGTGTCAAAATAAATAGTCTTTCCACAGCTATACAGGTAATAGAAATTTTAAAAATCTCGGAAACATAAATGTGACCATGATATATTTCTAAAGAATGTGATCAACATAAATTTTACATGTGTTGTCCTAATTCTCATCCCCATGTATTTTGTTGGCTGCTTTATCTAGTTTGCTAAATAGTAAAGGAAATAAACTAAAAGTTAATGTAAAAATGATGTCTATTCCTTAAGGAAACTCAAATTCACACTGATTAAATATCAATGATCTATGAAGCAATGATATTTTGAATAAAATGAATAAGATTACATAGTTCATATTGATTTAGGCCTGACCATATTGATACAGATTTGTAAAAACATCTTCACCTTATTGATGGAAATGTTAAATCTAATAAATTATAGACAAATTATTTTATTTTTATTTATACTTATTGAAGTTTAAACATACAATAATTTCTTATGGAGTTAAAGCCTTTTTAAAGACTACTAGTCGTTAAGAAAATGATTTTAAAATATTTTTTACAGTAATTTATAAAAGGAAATGTATAATAATGTTGCAATTTCTTGAGGAGACACAAGGACATAATATACTAATTTGAATTATCTCTTGGCTTGCAATAGAAATAACCTTTAGCATGATGATATTTATTGTGAGAAGTATTGTAATATGATAATTTTATATGTGAATAGGTTAAAAAGGTTTTTTAAAAAAAATTTGACTTTGTTATCTTTTTCCATGACTTCTGCATTCTGATAATTTCTTTCCTTGAGTTTTGAGCACAGGAAATATCTTGCTGCAAATGGGAAACATTTTTTACTCTTTCACTTATAATAGCCAATTTTGCTCCAAATTTTCAGTATTTTACCTCTTATTTTCTCTGAATGAGTAAGCCTCAGGCATTTTTCTTAGCAAATTTACAAGAACACGAAAGAGAGAATATCTGGGGAAACAAACATTTCATAATGAAATCCAACCTTTAGAATTGCAACATCATGTAGAAACACCTTATAGAGGTAATTTGTTGATTTCGAGGTAGAGTATATAAAAGTAATTCTGGTAAATAGAAAGCATGAAACTAAGATTGTAATGTCTTTATATTTCTCATTTCTTGAGCTTTTCTCATAAATATAACTGTCCAAAATAAATTGAATTTATACTTTGTGTGATGTCAATATAACCACTTCCGCTTTTTAAAAATTAATGTTTGCATGGTATCTTTCCCCATCTTTTTATTTCTTTTAAACAGACACTTTTTAGGACAGTTTTAGATTTACAGAAAAATTAACAAGGCAGTACAAAGAGTTTTTATATATCCCACATCTAATTTTCCCTATTAACATTTTGCATTAATATGGTATATTTGTTACAATTAGTGAACCAATTTTGATATGTTATCATTAATTATAGTTGATACTTTATTCTGTCACCAGACAGAATAAGGAAATACATGTGTATGCTAACATGTGTATATACACTTACCTATAAATATTTCTTTTTGTAGCCATCTGCATCTATATTAAGCTATGAGTTCATACCGATGGCTACAACTATAATCTATTACCATATGGATCGTTCGATTCTCCTTTTGCTTGTCTGTAAGCTCCCACTTCAACAGTGAGAACCTGGCTTCCTTTATCTACTATACATTTGCTTATTGGTTCAATTCCAACATGCGTGTTTAGCAGTATAAGAATTGCTTCCCTTTTGGAAAAACTTTATCAGTTAGAGTACAGTGCTTATTCACAGTTCCTTTTTCCTTTAGTCTTATATTATCCACTTGTTATCAAAGTTACTTACATCAGCACGTCTCCCCCACCAGGCTCCCAACCTCTTCAGTGACGTTGTTTCACACATATGCAATACACTTAGATTGTTGTGTCACATTCTGCATTCCATCCCAGGATCCCTCAACTTCCTAAATAATTGTATACATTTAGCTTCACTCTTCATGCTGTAAAGTTCTTTGGGTTTTGACAAATGCCTAACCTCATGCATTCACCATTGCAGGATCATACACAACAGTTTCACATCAGAGAGTCCCTTGTATTTCACCTATTCAACTTTCCCCCACCCCCACTCTCAAATCCCTGGCAACTGCTGATATATTTATTTATTTTTTACCTGTATCTAAAGTTTGCCCTTTCCAGAAATGAACATAATTGGGATCATATAGTGAATCATATAGTATGTTATCTTTTCTGTCTGGCTCTTTTCAGTTAACAATACGCATTTAAGAGTCACCTATGTAAGAAAGAGATAAGCACGTAGAAAGAGAAACAATCCGTTGTTTTAATGGTCAAAATGCCTGACAGATGCCTCAAAAAAGATCATATACTTCATGGCAAATATGTATATGAAAGTGGATTGAACCTTATTTGTTAATAAAGAATGGGAAACTAAAACAAATAAGATCACAACACACTTATTAGAATGGCTAAAATCCAACAAAACAATTGACAACATCAAATGTTTTTAGGATGTGCGTCAACAGAGCTCTCCTTCACTGCTGATGTGCAAAGTGGTAGAGCCAAAGTGCAAGACGGCTTCTTATAATGCTAAACATAGTCTTACCAAGTGACTCGGCAACAACCCATCCAGATATTTCATCAATTAAATTGAAAACTTACGTCCACACAAACACAAAGGTGAAATACAAGGGACTCTGATGTGAAACTGCTGTGTAAGAGAGTTTGAGAGTTCTTTTCATAATTTAGATACAAGTGCTTTACAGGAGATGTGTTTTACAAATATTTTCTCCCAGTCATTGACTTGTCTTTTCATTCTCTTAACAGTGTCTTGGCAGAGCAGAAGATTTTACTTTTAATAAAGTCCAACTTGTCAGTTTTTAAAAATAGATTGTGCTTTTGATGTTGCATCTAAAAACTCATCACCAAAACTAAGGTCATTTATTTTTCTCCTATGTTATCTTCTAAAAGAATATATTTTGCATCTTACATTTAGGTCTTTGATCCATTTTGAGTTAGCCTTTGAGAAAGTTGTAAAGTCTATGTTTAGCCTTTTTTTGCATGTCCCAGCACCATTCATTGAAAGGACTGTCTTTTCTTCATTAGATTGCCTTATTCCTTTGTCAAAGATCAGGTGGCTCTGTTTGTGTGGGTCTACTTCTGGGCTCTATTCTGTTCCATTGATCTACGTGCTTATCTTTTCACCAATACCATGCTGTGTTAATTACTATAGCTGCATAATAGGATTGAAGTCATATAGTGTCAGTCTTTTAATGTTGTTATTTTTTAGTATTTTGTTGGATATTCTGGGTCTTTTCCTTTTCCATATAAACTTTAGAAATGGTAATTCAATATATACAAATACTTTGCTTGGATTTTGATTGAAACTGAGTTAAGTCAATTGATCAGGTTGGCAAGAATGATAAGCTTAACAACATTGTGTTCCCATCTATGGTCACGCTTTTTCTCTCCATTTATATAGATCCTCTGTGGATCCTTTCATCTAAGTTTTGTAATTCTCTGAATATAGTTCCTGTACATATTTTGTTTAATTTCTCTCTAAGAATTTTATTTTTTGGAGCTCTTGTAAATTGTAGTTTTTTAAAAAAACGTTGAAATACAGTTTTCATTGGTGGCATGTAAGAATGCAATTGACGGGGCTGGCCCAGTGACATAGTGGTTAGGTTTGCATGCTCTGCTTTGGTCGCCTAGGGGTCACTGGTCAGATTCCAGGTGCAGACTTACACACAGCTCATCAAGCTATGCTGAGGCAGCGTTCCACACAGAAGAACTAGAAGGATCTACAACTAGGATCTACAGCTATGTACTGGGCTTTGGGGAGAAAAAAAAAAAGAGGAAGATTGGCAACAAATGTTAGCTCAAGGCCAACCTTCCTCACCAAGAGTAGAAAAAGCAACTGACAATTGTATATTATCCTCACGTGCTGCAATCTTGCTATAATCACCTATTAGTTGCAGGAGTTCTGTCATTGATTCTTTGGGGTTTTCTACATAGACAATCAAGTCATTTGAGAACACAAACAGTTTTATTACCTCTTTCCAAATTTGTGTAATTTTATATACTTTCTTGCCTTATTGCAGTATCTAGGATTTCCAGTAGGGTGGTGAATAAGAGTAATGAGAAGAGAAATCCTTGCCTTGTTCCAGATTTTAAGGGGAAAGTACCTAGTTTCTCACTATTAAATATGCTGTTAGCTTTAGGTTTATTATAGATGTTCTTTATCAAGTTATTGAAGTTCCCCGCATTCCTAGTTTTCTGAATTTTATCATGAATTGACATTGTATATTTCAAATGATTTTTCCTGTATCAATTGATAGGATGAAATGATTTTTCTCCTTTAGTCTGTTGATGTGGTGATTACATTAATTGACTTTTGATTGGTGAACCAACATTGCATATGTTGAATACATTTTACTTTTTGTGATATATAATTCTTTTTATGCATTGTTGGATGTGATTCGCTAATATTTTGTTGTAGAGTTTTGCATGTGTGTTCCTGAGAGATATTGGGCTTCAGTTTTCCTTTCTTGCAATGTCTTTATCTGGTTTGGATTGGGTTAATGCGGCTCTCATAGAATGAGTTGGAAATGTTCCCTCTACTTCCATTCTCTGGAAGAGACTGTGGAGAATTGGCATCATTGTTTTCTTAAATATTTGGTAGAGCTCATCAGTGAAATCGTCTCGGCCTTGTGCTTACTCTTTTGGAAGGTCATTAATATCAATTCAATTTCTTTAATAAGTGTAGGCCTATACAGTTCTGGTGTGCTCTGAAAATCCATTCTAATTCATTTTTTGCATTTTGTGCTTTTGACCTGCCCATTATACATTGGAGGTTCCAACGACCCCATTTTTGGGTTCAATTAATTTGTCAGAGCAGCTCACAGAACTCAGAGAAACATTTTTCTTCCTAGTTCACTTTATTATAAAAGGACATAACTCATGAACAGCCAGGTGAAAGAGATGCACAGGACAAGGTACAAGGAAAGGGCATGGAGCTTCCTTGCCCTCTCCAAGCACGCTACTCTCCTTGAATCTCCATGTGTTCACCAACCTGGAAGCTCTCTGAAGCCTGTCCTTTTGGGTTTTTGTGGAGGCTTCGTTACAAAGGCATGAGTGATCAAATCATTGATTGTTGGTGATTCAACTCAATCTCCAGGCCCTCTGCCCTCCCTGGAGGTCCAGGGGTGAGACTGAAATTCCAACCCTCCAATTACATGGTTAGCTCCACTGGAAACCAGACTCCATCTTTAGGGACTCTCCAAAAGTCACTTCATTAACATAGCAAGAGACGCTTTTATCACTCTCAACACTTAGGAAATTCCAAGGGTTTTAGGAGCCTTGTGCCAGAAAGGGGACAAAGACCAAATATATATTTCTTATGACAACTCCCATTATCACTTTCCACAGTCTCATTAAAGTAACACCTCTTTTCAGAGACAGTGTTGCCAGTTTCAGGCTTTCTCTGACCCCAGGAAGACCTGTCTAAGCTGTCTTTTCCATGGATGTCTCTATCACTTCTCTCACTGCTACTAATACCTTGGAACTTCCAATGACCTCTTAATCTCTCACCTCTGATTTCCATTGTTTTCAACAATTCAATTCCCATAAGGTATGAATTTCACCAACCTCCGAATTGGTTCAGAACTTTTGGATAGAGCTGTGGATCTCTCTGTTCTTAAAATCTGCCTTTCCCCATTGGCAGAATCTCTGTCGAGATTCCCTCAGCTGATAACTATAATCTACATGCCAGATATGGAGCTTAGCCTCCTGGTTTCGGCTTGCCCTTCCCTGCAAAGAATCTCTGTCTATAGGGAGTTGAAGTGGGAGTGATTGGGGACCAGAACCCTCATCCTGACTGCTTGGGGTAGAGCTTCTGTCCTATCAATGGAGGCTGGCTTGAGAAAGGAACTCTAGTCCTTTTGGCTGCACATGACCATGATAGAGATTCCACCACACAGAGATGGGAGGGTGTGTGAGAGATGTTGGTGGCCTTCCTCTCCAGGGTGGAACCACAGTCCTTTATTGGGACTTGGAAAGCTGCCTTCTTGGCCTCACCCACCTGGAGTGAAGTTTCTATACACTAGGCTGCGAAGGCGTGAGTGTGGGGAGGTGGGGGAGAGTATATAGGAGTGTATTGTAGCTCAAGGGACACTGACTTTCATTCTTCTGAGATTTAGTTGATTTTCTTGAATAAATATTTCTTCAATTGCTGTATTCCCTTTACAAAATTTGGTGTTTATAGTTATCACCAGTTGAATGGATGCTACTCTGGAAAGAGTCCACCAAGCTCTTCACTCCACTATTCTGGAAGTCTCCAGTTCTTAGGATTTTCCATGGACACAAACATGTCATCTATGGGTAAGATAGCATTACTTTTTTTGTTTCTAATTTTCCGTGGACACAAACAAATCATCTATGGATAAAGATAACATTACTTTTTTTGTTTCCAATTCTGTATGCCTTTTACTTCTTTTTTTATTGCTTAATTACTCTGAGACCTGCAAACAACATTGAATAGACTTCATGAGAGGTCACAGCTTTTCTTTGGTTGCAGTCTTAGGGAAAAGGCACTTAGTCTTTCACAGTCGAGTATGTTGTTACCTGCAGGTTTTTGTATATGTGCCTTTTATCAGGTTGGGAACTTTCCTTCTCTTCCTAGTACACTGAAAGCTTTTAACTTAAATGAGTGTTTGTTCAAATGCTTTTTCTCTATCTCTTGATATTATCATGTGGTTTTCCTTCCGTATTCTATTAATATGATGGATTACATTTTTTGATATTTTAATATCCTGGGGAAATGCCCACCTGTTGAAATGTATTATCCTTTTTACATGTTGGATTTTATATGGAACGTTTCATTAAGGATTTTTGCATCTTGTTCAAGATGGGTATTGAATTGCAGTTTTCTTTTTCCTTGTGAAATTTTGTTGGTTGTGTGTTACTTCGGATTATATATTTTCATATTTTTAGTCTCTGATATCAACTTGCTCAACTTTGATATGAATCAGGGTAAGTTAATATATTCTCAATAACATTAAACTCAAATCTTCGTGGGTTAAATAATAAAATTTCCTTCCCCATGCATGCACAGTCGTTGCATAAGTTCTCTTGGGTTGTCTTAACCTAGTGGGGGCTGAGTGATCCTGGCTCTTCCCATCTAATGACTCCTTAAAGCCTCACTGGATCCTACACATACATGTGAGTGGTAAGGGAATAGGGAAAGCAATGGAGAAAACATGGGCTCTTTAGGAGCATACATCAATTTCTTTCCACTTTCTATAGGTATCATTAGTCATTTGGCCAAAATATTTCAAACTGAATAAACATTTTTGTTGCAAGGAATTCAAGCAAATTGGCAGATAAATAAGATAGTTGAATGGGTCTTTATATCACTCCTAACAGCGTATTAAACGGATCTTCAAAAGTAGTCCAGAGGTAGCTCTGCGTCAGTTGAATAAAATTAAAGTATATCCAGAAAATAACTCAGGAAGATGAAAGAATTAAACAGGGATCCACGCAGGATATCAGTATGTCCTAAGGCAAGGCAGTCACATTTAAAGCAATGAGCTGAATACATATTTCCACAAGAGGTAGACCACTGTGCAACCATAAGCAATAACGTTATTCCTAATACATAAATGAGGATTATGTATTTCTTTAATACGTAATATGCTGTGTTAGGTTGAGCAAGCTTTTGTGAAGAAAGATCAAAGCAATAGTTCCAATTTCTAAATAGCTGAACCTCTCCCAGTGTCATATAAATCTGCTAACAACAGATTTGTAAAACAAAATTAATATACAGTGAAATACAAATTATGAAGAATGTTCAAAAACACCATATTACAAAATTCTAAAAAATGAAATAAAATTTAATAAAAGCCACATTAAAATTACTAGCATATCAAAATGCAATCACCTCCCCTCAAGAAAAGAACTCCAAAGATAAAGATTTTATACTGAGAAATAATATTTTAACACGTTATAGCTTATTTCAGTTGCTTATTATCTATGAACTTCTTTTTTATATAATATTCCAAATAAGGTTATAATTTCACTTTGTATGGATCAAAATTATTCCTCATTAGTTAACTACATTATTCAAGTGCACAGTATGTATCATATTAAAATCATACTAAATAATAAATAGATAGAAGACCTTAGTAAATTTACACTTGAATTAAAGATGGAAATGAGTTGCTAATGGAATGAAGCAGCTCATATTTTCACGGTAATATTAAAACAGTCTATTTTTGGTTGAATATTTACAATGTGAAATTGAATTCCTGTTACCTCAGACATATTAATATACAATGCAATAAAATAGTATAAATGACAATGAAGTACATAAGAAAAGGGTCCAATGGAGAGGCAATACAGTATGATGCTATAAAGCAAAACGACATAGCCAAGCTCTCTGCTGGTCCCGATGCTTCTCAGCTGTGTGATAGATATTTAACCTAAATGTGCCCTAGGATTAGTTAATATCTGTGCTTTTAAAGTACCTAGTAGGGTACAGTAAAGACTGCATTTATGTGTGTTAAATTTAAAAAATAGAGAGAGGAGGAGAGTGAGAGAGAGAGCTGGAGTCAGGTTTGCAGGCAGGTTTGCTGCTCACTTATGTCACAGTCAGAAGGTGAGCAGACATGGAAGGGGTTCTCTGCCATACACTCACTCCAGGCTTTTAACTGGAGGCTTTGCCGTCCCTGGCAACATCCTCTGGAACTGGCTGCAGTCATGAGAAGAAAGACAGAAAGGAGCAGGAAACAGAATTTTAAAAGCTAGGCCAGGAGGTGGTATTGATTATTTCCAGCCACATTCCACAGGCCAAACTCTTTTGGGCAAAATTTAGACAATAAGAATCAAAACATTTCAGCAAAAAAAAGATACTAAGAAAATGATTCAATACAAAGGAAAACTGCATTACAATTCTGAAACCTGAATCAAATATCTTTAAGCAAGCATTTGCACTCATAAAAAGAAAAAATACTTCAAATAAAAAACTCACCACAGGATTGGATAAAAAAACAGGAGATATGAAATGATGGTTGACTGAAATTAACTGAAAGAAGTAGTTGAAAAAGACAAAATCATTTAAAGTTAAATACTAAATTTCAATGTGATCAAATGTGAATAGATTGAAGTGAAACAGTAATTAAGAGAGTTTAGGAAACGAATAAATATCATCAATAGAGTGGAAAGGAAAAAAATAATTTGAGTGGTAAATGGACGAGAGAGAAAATTATAGATATTGTGACAACGTAAGAATATTCAGCATAGTATCTTGGAGTCTGTGAAACATTAAAACAAAAGACTTGAAAAAAGCACTAATTTCAAGGTAAAGTATAAGGAGATTTTCTAAAACAATAGAAGATCTGAATCTACATTTTTGAAGTGATCCTCCTTGTCTCTGGGAAGTTTGACCTGAGATGGTCCAGTTCAAGATGTGTAAGTAAAACTTCTGGGACTTAAAGGGAAGGATTTAATTCCATGGGTGTCAAGATGAAAAGTTGCATTAATTAACAAAGGAGAGAAAATCAGGTTGTCATCAGAATTTTGACAGCAATATATAAGGCTGGACAAAAATGGAGATGCTATTTTCAAGAAACTCAAGGAGACAAAAATGTAAGCCAAGAATGTAATAACCATCCGAGATGTCCTCATTTAACAAGGCTCCAGAAGATCAGGGTTTTTTTCTACAGGCAAGAATTCAATTCAAGAATCCTTTCAGAGGAATCTTGCAGAAGAGGAGCTTTATTCAATTGACAAACAATTGGAAAAGAATAGCAAAAGAATAGCTATAGCAGGATCCTCAACTTTTATTTTGGTACTTGTCCATATAGACTACAGGCTACATCTCTTAGCTTTCTTTATGCATAATTGTGGCCCTGTTTAAGTCAGTGGAATATGGACAGAGGTAGTGTGTGCCAATTCTATAATCTGTTAAGTGATGGGCTGTGTCCTTTATTTCTTCTTCCTTTTGTCTGTAACGCTGATGTAGTAGCTAGAACTGGAAGAGATTTTTGGACAAGGTGGGCAAATGGCCATGCATTGTGGAAAAACAGGCAGAAGGAGCCCAGCTATCTGACAGTACAGGACTTTACACAGAGACCCTGGAGTGTCTACATGGATGAGGAAGTTAAATACATTTCTAATTTTTTAAAAGACACTGTTACTTTGGGTTTATGAGATTAGAAGTCAAATCTAATCCTAATTAGTACAGAACCAGCCCATATAATCCTTGCAGGTCATTTATATCATGTTCAAAATTATCCTAAGTGTAAGCAGAAACTTGCATGGATTTGATGGAAGGAGGAGCCACTTGCTAGGTCGGGGAACGATGGCAGTGGATCAGAACAGGTGCAGTCGAAATCACGTTGTTCCTTTGGGTTTGCCTGAGGGTGCTCTCCATTGAGCTTCTTTGCCAGACTGCAAGGGCTGAGGTTTGCCTCAGTGGCTGCAACTGACAGTTTGCTCCTGTATTATTTTTATGCCTGTTGTATTACAACGTTTGGAAAACATTCCCATTGATAACCATTTGAAACTCATGCTCTGTATTATAATTGTAGACTTCTGTTTGTTCAAAGAGGTTAGGCCTGGCATACACTGAATTATATCAAACAAAAGAAAGTTTTACAAATATTATATGTTCCATTATGTTGTCATAACTGAATGTGATGGAACACAAAAACCCCAGTACTTCTTTCCTGGCAAGGTTCTGACTTATGGGCACTTGAAGTTGAAGAGTTAATTACAGTACATAGGATGTGGGGTTTTTTTGTTTGAGAAGATGGATTGATTTGGAGTTGTTGAAATTTTAACAAAATTTAGAAACTTCAAATCTTTGACGTGGTGATCCAAAATAAAGTTTTACCTGTTTGTAAAACGAAATAGTAAAACACAAAGAAAAAGACATAAACAGAAGACAATTTTGGTGTTCTCTGCAGGGATGGAGAACTTTAATGTTGAACAATAGACATGGTTTTGCTTCTTTGGTATTGAAAGGAGCCTCACGCACCAGCATGCTACAGTGCTTTCTAAACTGGCGTTAGCAGCAAGATCTTAAAAAATTCTCAAAAAAATCGTGCATTTTGTCCTACTCCTTTCCACTCTCCAAATTTTCGACGTCACGTTGCCTCTTCCAGAGCCTTTGTCAGGAAATGGGAACTAAAGGTACTATTATTCCATAAAAGCTGTACGTTCAATACTTTGGTGAGGAGTTTCTTTGTTATTGTTTCCTCTTATTGTGCATAGTTGAGCTCTTAGACATTTAGACAATGCCATTTAGACAATGAAATAAAGTACATTTTCTTCTTTCTTTTTCATTTGGTGAGGAAGACTGGCCCTGAGCTAACATCTGTGCCCATCTTCCTCCACTTTATATGTAGGACGCCTGCCACAGTATGGCTTGATAAGTGGTGCATAGGTCCGCACCTGGGGTCTAAAAGGGTGAACCCTGGGCTGACGAAGTGGAACACACGAACTTAACCACTGTGCCACCGAGCCAGCCCCTAGGTTTTCTTCTTTTAAAACACAATTTGACCCTGGAAAATGGCACTGTATATTAGGGGCTAAAACATTGATGCATGTTCAAGGTCAATTATTAAATTATACATTAATAGGAAAATCGCAAGAAATCATTTTCCTCTTATTTTCATAATAGCTGGAGTGCACACAACTGATTATACAATGTGTCTCCTTTGATTTTTATGTGTATACACCTACAATATAGTATTGAGTATTTTCCAAAATCCATGGGTCATCTCTAAAATGGAAGGCCTCACTTGACAGTGGAAATCTCTTTCACATAGTAAGATGAATCTTTCTCAAAGATCATACTCATAAAAGAGCTAACTTTCTGGTATGTACAAGGTGTGTTTATAGCAAGTCCAAATATATATATATATATATATATATATATATATATATATTTTTTTTTTGCTGAGGAAGACTGGCCCTGAGCTAACATCTGTGTCCATCTTCCTCTATTTTAGATGCGGGATGCCTGCCACAGCATAAATGGATAAGCAGTGCGTAGGTTCACACCCTGATCCGAACGGGCAAAACCCTGGGTTGCCAAAGCAGTGTACCCGAACTTAACCACTATGCCACCGGGCCAGTCCCAATATATTTGAAAATACAAGAAATACACCAAAATACTTGTAGAAAGGAAACTTTACTAATCTCCTGCTATATTGGTATTCCCTAAAATGCTCTATAGTTTTGAAACTTGAAACAAAACAGATAGCGCTATGTTATATACATTGAGGAAAAACTTACCACAAGAATTGTTTCTAACAGGTTATTTCAATCTACTTTGAAAGTATTTGAGTTCCTAAAACCATTAGGGGTAAAGAGAAAATAAAAACAAGAAATCCCATTTATTCTTTATGCTTTTAAGTAATTCCATTATTTATTACAGTAGACTATCTGAAATGATTATTCACTGAAGAAATATTTTGGAGAAAACCATTTTGTTCAACTTGCACAAGATTAACAAAGAAAAACGTTATACAATTTTGAAGAATTTTTACTAAAATTATTTCTAAAATTCACAGGGAGCATACAAAATTTTTTTCTCCCCTTTGCACCTACTGGCAGTTGACCATCTTAAAACATAGATGAGATCCTTATGTTACTCTGCTACATAGGGAAAAGTAACTTATATCTTGTTTTTGGCATAATATCATTGTCAGCAGGTCAATGTATGAGTTGTTGAACCATTGCTATGAAGAATAAACCTCTACATAAGTAAAACAATTGGAAAGGAAATAATATTGAAAATCCAAATTGAGTGTTAAATGAGAGAAAACACACATAAAAACTGAAAAAAACTCTGATTCATGAATAATTGCTATTTAATTCATTTTTATTCTAAAAATATTCTTCAATTAGAAAACATTAACTTTATATTAGAAAGCCCATTATCTGATGAGTATAAACACACTGAAGTCTTGGACAAAGCATGTAGACTGTTAGAGCTGAAAGAGATCCTGACGTATCTGCTTTAATCACTACTGTCAGACAATTGAGAGCTGCTTCTACGGCTGCTACACATGACGGAGGATGGAGGATCTGATGACGACAATGTAGAAGTATGATTGATGAGGCAAAAATCTGAAAGAAACTTTAAGAATGCAAATTTTTAAGCTTTCTGGAGCAGAAAGAATAAAAATTTCCTAAGGCATAGAGGGAGTCTATCTATGAGAAGTAATGTTCTTAGTATGTAATTTTCCGAAATTTTTAGTTGCAGAAATCTGTCAGTAAAGGCAAAGACAATGGAGGGAAACAATATGTGTGAAATCAAAGGACCACTGGACAAATTCACTGCAGGAATCCAGCAGCCCTCATAATTTCGCCTGACCAGCCCTTCTCTGAGTGGGAATGTGCTCTGGGAAAATAGCTGAGTGAGTGAGGACAAAGGGTTAAAACTTCTAAAGTCTAAGCAAATTTTATTACGGAACACTCTTGTTTACGTTGAGCTTTAATGAGGTCTGAATAGGACATTGATGGTCACGAAGGCACCTTCACACTGCTTGCAACCATCATAGGGTAGAACAGAAAATCTTATCCAAATATCCTGTTTTTAGCAATGACTGCCTTGGTAACAGCTCCAGCTGCAGGGGGAATTACTGGTAGCTGAAGAGTCTACCAGCCGCAAAGGGGCAGAGCTGAACTCCCGCTCCAGTGTCAGAACAGAAACAGTCAGTGCTGTTGGGTGGGAGCTGCTGGGGTGGTCTTCACCCCACCACAGTGATGACAAGAACTGCACTGGAGAGGATATTCTCTAGACAGTCAACATCCTGGGTGCCTCCAGCTTGTGACTATCCCAACAAGGCAGAAGGTCACTCTGAGTCACCTGTTTCCAGTAGTAGTCGTGAACTTACAAATTTTCAGGAGGTGGCTATGGTAAATCCCTGCTCAAACAATGAGACAGAGCAAATGACATTTGTCATTTGGATAAACACCTCGATGACTTTTGCCAAATAAGGAGCCTGAAGAGAGAGGAGCCTGAATTCTCTGTAATTTGGGCACATAAAGGATCTAATTATATTCTTTGGATCACTGGGCGAAGGTGGAGATTGAGGTTTTTTTGACCTAAAACTATAAATCAGAACATCATATTATGAGGATAAGAAATTAAATACCAGTAAGTGGTTAAGAATTCAAAGCCATTTCTCTTTATTCTAAAGTCTCTGATCTTCTCACCATTTCATCCTGTCTTTGAAATGAGAGAAGAGAAAGAAAAATGACTTCTTCAACTGAGATAGCTTGAATCTTCAGAAAACGTTAATACTTTAGATGAAATAAAAAGGGGCGTAGAAGAAAGATTGAAAGTCACAGTGGTTGGCAGATGCTAAAGAGGACAAAATAGTAACAATAAAGATTTCAACTTTTCAAATTGTTTTTATAATCAGATGCTGATTTCAAACTGATAAATGTTAAGGTATATTATTCCACAGCAATAGATTAACAGATTACCCGATACAATAATCATAATTTCTCTTTTCAATTCCTTGTTTAGGAAAAACACTCAAATTCCAATATTAAATGTGCATATATATACTTTTCTTTTTTACTGAGGATGCCAGTTTCTGATGTAAGGCCGTCTGTCAAACTTTTAATGCTTCTTCCCTTCCCTTTCTTTCCCTCGGGATGCTCGTTGTAGCCATTTCTGCAAGTCTTGAAGTGAACAGAGTCACTGGTTATCTCCCCTCACTCAGGGTGATAACCCGTGTTTCACCAAGTCTCTCCCTGATACCTGCTTAGTTGATGCTAGCTTATTATTTTCCTTTATTCATTTTCATGTGTTTATGGACACCTACTAAATGAGGGCATTGTGTTGGTTTTGCAGATGAAAAGGATGACTTATTCCTGACCTTAGGAATATTATGGTTTAGTGAGAAAGAAAGATATACCCACAAAACTATGCTAGAATAAATATAATAATAATAGTAATAATAATAATAAAATAGCTAGGTTTACACAGTTCTTAGTTCCAGACACTGTAATGTTTACATATATTACACACGTTCCTTCAGAGAGGGGAACTCAGGTCATAGAGACTGAGTAACTTGACCAAGGCCGTTCACTGTATCACATGGCGGTGGAAACAAGTCTGCTCTGGCATCAGAGGAGGTTCATGGTGGGAAGTGACGCCTGAACTGCACTTGAAGCTATTCCGTGTTGAAATGGGAGAACACTGGGCAGAAGAATGTTACGTGATTTTGAAAATGCACGTTTCATCCTGGGATCTGAAAATCAGCCAAAAGGTAGTTTGAAATAAGGGATAGAAATTTTTCATAATGATTACTCCAATATTATGGAGAGAATTACTATAAAAATATCAGAGAAATAAATGATTTAGAATAATATTAAAATCGTCCTTATGAAGAATCAATGTAAGACTGGATCAAGGCAGGAGCAGTGGAGCTGGAGAGAGGAGGGTGGGTTGTAGAGAAAATCACGAAGCTGCCGATTGGACGGAATCAGAGAGGAAGAGCGTGGAAGGCCTAAGCAATAAACACAAACCATTTGAAATAGACACAGAGACAGTGCCTGACAGGAATTGGCATACAGTGGATCTGAGATCTAAGAAAACCTTTCTATAAGGAAGAGCCAATGTTCGTGACCTAAATTATTGGCACCGATGTGTCTCACAGCTGCCAGTTTTGTAGGTTCTGTGGTAGGATGCATGTCAAATGAGTGAACAGGGTGTCGATGGTTTACTTTGGGATCCTGGAGATGGATTTCCATTGATTGTGAAACTATTTTAAACAGCATATAATGAAAAAAATTTCTCATTTGAACATATAACTGACACTAAGGTGACGGTTTGAAATGTCACGGCTTTGATATTTCCTCAGTATTACAATGAACTTAAAAACGACAACTTTTCAACTCTAGTGAACACTATATAAAAACTAAAATAATTGTCTGAAGGTGCTAGTTAGCAGAGTCAGGAAAAAGAGACGCGTAAGAGGTTTACCCAAGTTCTGCTCAAGGAGTTGGAGCACCTGGGAAGTTAGTTCCAAATCCACAGTTGAAGTTGACATAAGGATGCACAACCCACCTATTTTTATTGATTCTAAGCTCAACATTCAACCTTCTGATTAAGATTTCCCTTCTCATCAATGTGCATTTTTCTGTAGTTCTGGTGTAATATTTATGTTTCTCATAACATATTAGAATTTTGCTTAATTGGCAAGATTTTGTGTCATTCTGTTGTTTTGTCTCCTGTATCTGATGACAAAAATGAATCATTTGATAAAGCTGAATTTAGGGGCTGGATACCAGATGAAAGTTAATCTTATGGAATTTCAGCCGATCCTCTTTGAGGCTAGCAGAGAGTGGGCAGTTTTCCTCCTTTTAGTAGAAAACCATCCCTCCCAAATGCAAACAGCTATGCTGGAAGTAAGCATCATGTACTGCCTCCAAAGAGGGAGAGAGGGGTGAGTCCTATGGTATATTGAGCACCTGCTATGCACCAGATACTTTACTCACAACCAAAGCATAAAGCAAATGGTGCTATTCCTTTTAACGGTGCAGACCAAGGAAGCTTCCAGGTTTAATAAAAATTTGTTCGAGGTTACTGAAACAGCCAGAGGCAGAGCCAAGATTTTAAATCAAGTGTAAAGGCAACAAAACCAATATTCTTCCCAATGCACTTTGGGAGTTTTCCATACAATATTCTGGCTAAATAACCACTTCCACCAATAACACGCAAAACATGTTGAAAGTTGAGAGAAGGACCCAAGAAAGACACCTAAGTCAACTCATAAAAATTTTATCTAAGGGATGGAAATTTACTCCATTTTGAGACTGTGAGAGTAATCTAAATGAAAAACCTGTATTACTTCATACAAGAAGTTCAAAATAAGGTAAATAAATAGGCAGTCTATGATCTGCTGCCATTTCTATATCATGAAAAATTGGTAGATCCAGCTCAGGAAGGACAATATTTTTCTCCATTAATTTATACATTACCTGTAGACCTTTGGTAATTATTAATAAAATCACAAATATATTTAGAAATAACATTTAAAATGTTGCTTTAGCTAAATGTAGTTAAAATAATAAATCTCCAATTAAGCGTTTGACTTAATTTTTCCACAAGACAATACATGATTTTAACTCCCTTGATATTCTTACATAATTGTCAAAAAAATGGAATTTAAATAGGCTTCTTTGTTTTAAAGAACTTGTCTATATTTTCATGAAAGTAAAAGTATCTTTTTGAAGTGTTCAGTTTTCATTTACTAATTCATTCTGCAAATACATTAAAAAAAATCTGTTGAGTTTCTTCAGCATGCATTTCCAAGGCGTGGGATGCTCATGCGTAAAGAAGAAAGGCAGCACCAGTGTTTTCCAGCACATTTCCACTCCAGTCCAGTGGAATAAGGAGGCAGTAATTAAGTGATAAAGATAAATTGTGTTACTTCTGCTTTCTGCTTCAATACGTAAAGAGCTTAGAAGTTGTCATGCCCATCCCTACAACAATAGAAAGCTGGGCAAGCAAAAAAATCAGTGATTTTTCTTGGAAACATCAGAGAACTGAGTTTGCAGAGCAAACCGCCACAACCAAAATCTGGAGAGTCAGGCAAATCTAGAGAGTCACAGCCCATAGCTGGTTACCTGGAACAGAAGCCAGTGAGTCCATAAACTGGGGATTTTGATCAATCGCTGGATCCTCAATATGGACTCACCCGAGAGTGAGAAAATCCTGGAGACCACATCTGAAAGGGGTGCCCAAACTTTCGTGTGTTTTACTTCCAGGTTCTTTTTTTTTTAATTGAGGTAACATTGGTTTATAACATTATATAAATTTCAGGTTTACATCATTATATTTCAATTTCTGTGTAGATGACGTCATGCTCACCAACTGAAGACTAATTACCGTCCATCACTGTGCACATGTGCCCTGTCACCCCCTTTGCCCTCCTCCCTCACCCCTTTACCTCTGGAGACCACCAATCCTATCTCTCCTTCTGTTTGTTGTTGTTTTTATCGTCTATTTATGAGATGAGATCATACAGTATTTGATTTTTTCCCTCTGACTTATTTCACTTAGCATAATACCCTCAAGGTCCATCCATGTTGTCACTAAAGGCAAGAGTTCATCTTTTTTTATAGCTGAGTAGTATTCCATTGTTCTACTCATTCTTTTGCATGTGGTTGCCCTGGTTTCCCAACACCGTTTATTGGACAGACTTTCCTTTCTCCATTGTAGGTTTTTGGCTCCCTTGTCAAAAATTAACTGTCCACAGATGTGTGGGTTTATTTCTGGGCTCTGGATTCTATTCCATTGATCTGTGTGTCTATCTTTGTGCCAGTACCATGCTGTTTCGATTACTTTAGCTTTACAGTATATTTTTAAATCAGGAAGTGTGATACCTCCAGATTTGTTCTTTTTTCTGAGGATTTATTTGGCTATTTGGGGTATTTTGTTGCTCCATATAAATTTTAAGATTCTTTGTTCTATTTCTGTGGAAAATGGTATTAGAACGTTGAAAGGGATTGCACTGAACCTGTAGATTGCTTTAGGAAGTATGGACATTTTAACTATGTTAATTCTTCTAATCCAAGAGCACAGAATATCTTTCCATTTCTTTGTGTCTTCTTCAATTTATTTCAACAATGTTTATAGTTTTCAGTGTACAGGTCTTTCACCTGTTTGGTTAAGTTTATTCCTACGTACTTTATTCTTTTTGTTGAAATTGGAAATAAGATTATATTCTTAATTTCTCTTTCTGCTACTTCATTGCTAGTGTACAGAAACACAACTGATTTTTGTATGTTAATTTTGTATCCTGTAACTATTTATTTATTATTTCTAATAGTTTTTTTGTGCATTCTTTAGTGTTTTCTGTATATAAAAATCATGTCATCTGGAAATAGTGACAGTTTTACTTCTTCCTTTTCAATTTGGATCCCTTCTGTTTCTTTTTCCTGCCTGATTGCTCTGGCTAGAACTTCCAAATCTATGTTAAATAGAGTGGTGACAGTGGGCATCCTTGTCTGGTTCCTGTTCTTAGAGGGATAGCTTTCAGTTTTTCCTATGATAGCAAATTTGGGTCTGCCACATACACCTTTATTATGTTGAGGTATTTTCCTTCTATACTCATTTTATTTAGAGTTGTTATCATTACTGGGTGCTGTATCTTGTCAAATGTTTGTCTGAATCTATTGAGATGATCTTACAATTTTCATTCTTCATTTTGTTAATGTGGTGTATCACATTGATTGATTTGTGCATGTGGAACCATCTCTGCATCCCTGGAATAAATCCCACTTAATCATGGTGTATGATCTTTTTAATGTATTGTTGTATTCAATTTGCTAAAATTTTGTTGATGATTTTGCAGTGATGTACATCAGTGATATTGGCTTATAATTTTCTTTTTTGGTGTTGTCCTTGTCTGGTGTTGGTATCAAGGTAATGCTGGACTTGTAGAATGAGTTAGGAAGCTTCCTCTCCTTTTAAATGTTTTGGAGGAGTTTGAGAAGGATAAGTATTAGATCTTCTTTGAATGTTTGATAGAATTCATCAGGGAAGCTGTCTGGTCCTGAACTTTTGTGCTTTTGGAGGTTTTTTTTTTTTTTTTTTTTTTTTTCAGGCTGCTTAATTTTAAAACGGTTTATGATGAGGACTTTTTTAGGCTGGTTACTTTTTTTTTTTTATTTTAAAGATTTTATTTTTTCCTTTTTCTCCCCAAAGCCCCCCAGTACATAGTTGTATATTCTTCGTTGTGGGTCCTTCTAGTTGTGGTATGTGGGACGCTGCCTCAGCGTGGTCTGATGAGCAGTGCCATGTCCGCGCCCAGGATTCGAACTAACGAAACACTGGGCCGCCTGCAGTGGAGCGCGCGAACTTAACCACTCGGCCCCGGGGCCAGCCCCTGCTTTTGGAGGTTTTTGATTACTGTTTTGATCTTCTTGCTAGTGATTGTTCTACGCAAATTCTCTGTTTCTTCTTGATTCAGTTTTAGAAGGTTGTATGATTCTAAGAATTTATCCATTTCTTCTAGATTATCCAATTTGTTGGTCTACATTTCATAGTATTTGTATGGTGTATTTTCTAGTGTTCTTTTATCATCTTTTGTATTTTTAAGGTGTCCATTGTAATTTCTCTTCTTTTGTTTCTGATTTTATTTATTTGAGCCTTCTCTCTTTTTTTCTTGGTGAGTCTACCCAAAGGTTTGTTAATTTTGTTTATCTTTTCAAAGAACCAGCTCTTAGTTTCATTAATTTTTTTCTATTGTTTTTTTAGACTCCATTTCATTTATTTCTGCTCTGATTTTTCTGTGTGTGTGTGTGTGTGAGGAAGATTGGCCCTGAGCTAACATCTGTGCCAGTCTTCCTCTACTTTGTGTATGGGATGCTGCCATAGTGTGGCTTGATGAGCAGTGTGTAGGTCTGCACCTGGGATCTGAACCTGTGAACCCCATGGCCAGCAAAGAGGAGTGTGTGAACAAAACCACTATGCCCCCCATCTGGCCCCTTGGCTGTGATTTTTATACTTCCTTCCTCTTCTTACTGATTTTGAGCTTTGTTTGTTTTTCTAGTTCCTTTAGGTGCACTGCTACATTGTTTATTTGAGAGTTTTCTTGTTTGTTGAGGTAGGCCTGTATCACTATTTGCTGTATCTCATAGATTTTGGCATGTTGTATTTTCGTTTTCTTTTGTCTCCAGGTATCTTTTCATTTCTCCTTTGATTTCTTCATTGACCCATAGTTGTTCAGTGGCGTTTTGTTTAATCTCCACATATTTGTGTCTTTTCCTCTGCTCTTCCTGTGGTTGACTTCTAGTTTCATACTATTGCAGTCAGAAAAGATTCTTGGTGTTATTTCAATCTTCTTAAATTTCTTACGACTTGTTTGGTGACCTTTTATGTGATCAACCCTCGAGAATATTCCATGTGCCTTTGAAAAGAATGTGTGCTCTGTAGTTTTTGGATGGAATGTTCTGTCTTTATTGACTATGTCCATCTAGTCTAATGTGTCTTTTAAGGCCAATGTTTCCTTATTGATCTTCTGATTGGAGGATCTATCCGTTGGTCTAAGTGGAGTGTTAAAGTCACCTACTATTATTGTATTACTGTCTATTTTTCCTTTTATGCCTGTTAATAATTGCTTTATATATTTAGGTGTTCCTGTGTTGGGTGCATAGATATTTACAAGTATTATAGCCTTTTCTTGGATTGTTACCGCTATAGTTATGTAATTCCCTTCTTTGTCTCTTGTTACAGTTTTTGTTCTAAAGTCTATTGTGTCTCATATAAGTATTAACACCCCAGCTTTCTTTTCATTGCCATTTGCATGGAGTATCTTTTTCCCTCCCTTTACTTTTAGTTTGTGAGTGTCTTTAGGTCTGAAGTGTGTCCCTTGTATGCGGCATATATATGGGTCTTGTTTTTTTCTCCAATCAGCCACTCTATGTCTTTTTATTTTTATTTTTTTTAAGTGAGGAAGATTGGCTAATATCTGTTGCCAATTCTCCTCTTTCTGTTTGGGGAAAATTGTCCTTGAGGTGACTTCCATGCCAATTTTCCTCTATTTTTGTACATTGGACTCTGCCACAGCATGACTTGAGGAGCAGTGTGTAGGTCCACGTCTGGGATCCAAACCCACAAACCCCAGGTCGGCAAAGTGGAGCATATGAAATTAACCACTATACAACTGAGTCGGCACCCACCCTGTCTTTTGGTTGGAGCATTTAGTCCATTGACATTGAAAGTAGCTATTGATAAGTATGTACCTATTGTCATTTTGTTACTCTTTTTCAGGGTGTTTTAGTAGTTCTTTGTTCCTTTCTTGCTCTCTTCCCTTGTAGTTTGATGGCTTTCTGTAGTATTATGTTTGGGTTCCTTTCTCTTAACTTTTTGTGTATTTACAATATGTTTCAGGTTTGTGATTGGCATGAGGTTCATATACAATAAGCTATATAAATAGCAATCTATATTAAGTTGATGGTTTCCTAAGTTTGACCTTTTGCTAAAAGCTCTACTTTTAGCTCCCCCCGAGATTTTATGTTTTTGATATCATATTTAACCTCATTTTGTGTGTGTATCTGTTAGCCTCTTATCATTGAAATAGATAATTTCAGTATTGTCTTTTTACCTTCATATTAGCCTTCATATACCATTATTGTATATTTGCCTTTACCAGTGATTTTATTTTATTTATTTTTTTGATAATTTTATTATTCCTATTTGTGGTCTTTTCCACTTAAATAAGTTCCTTTAACATTTCTTGTAAAACTGGTTTATTAATGATAAACTCGTTTAGTTTTTGCTTGTCTGGGAAACTCTTTATCTCTCCTTCCATTCTGAATGATAAGCTTTCTGGGTAGAGTATTCTTGGCTGTAGGTTTTTTCCTTTCAATACTTTGTGTATATCATGCCACTCCCTTCTAGCCTGTAAGGTTTTTGCCGAAAAGTCAGCTGACAGCTTTGTGGAATTTCCTTTGTATGTAACTTGTTGCTTTTCTCTTGTAGCTTTTAGGATTCTCTTTATCTTTAATTGTTGACATTTTAATTATAACATGTCTTGGTGTGGGCCTCTTTGGGTTTATCTTCTTTGGTGCTCTCTTTGCTTCCTGTACCTGGATGTCTGTTTCCTTCTTTAGGTTAGGAAAATTTTCAACTATTATTTCTTCAAATATATTCTCTGTCTCTTTGTCTCTCTCTTCTCCTTCCAGGACACCTATAACATGGACGTTAGTATGATTGCTATTGTCCCAGAGTTCCCTTAGACTGTCCGCTTTCTTTTTATTTCTTTTTTCTTTTATCTATTCAGCTTGGGTGAGTTCCTCTAGCCTTTGTCTAGCTCACCAATCCGTTCTTCTGTATCATCTACTCTGCTACTGATTTCTTCTAGTGAATTTTTCATTTCCATTATTGTGTTATTCATTTCTGCTTGGTTCTTTTTTAGATTTTCCAATTCTTTGTTGATGTTCTGAGTTCATCCATTCTCCTCCCAAGATCAGTGAGCATCCTTATGACTATCAATTTGTACTACTTGTCAAGTAGATTGTTTATCTCTGTTTTGTTTCATTCTTTTTGTGAGGATATGTCCTGTTCCCTTATTTGGAACATATTCCTTTGTCTCCTCATGTTGCCTATTTCTCTGTACCTATGTCTACATATTAGGTAGATCAGCTATGTCTCCTAATCTTGGGGCAGTAGCCTTATGTAAGAGATGTCTTATGAGGCCCAGCAATGTGCTTCCGTCTTGTCACCAGTTCCAAATGTTCCTGGAGTGTCCCCTGTGTGGCCTATGTGAGTCCTTCTTTGGTGGTGGGGTTGCTCTTACTGCAGGTGCTTGGGAAGCTAAGCTGTCACCCTGGCTGGCTGGTTGTAAGGCTCCAGTGCGTGTGGCTGCTATGGTCCCCTTAGTTACTTTACTGGGTAGGGGAGCCCCAGCACAGTTGGCTGCATGGTATAATAGCACACACCTGCTGCTGTTTTGCTGTTAAGTGAAGAGGCCCCCAGTGTGGCTGGCTTCTAGGCTCAGGTTTGGGCTCAGGTTCAGGCAATTGCTGTAGGCCTCTAGTTGGTGTGGCTGTTGTCAGCTCTCTCAAGATCACCAGGTTCTCAGAGTGCAGATCCCCTCATAGCTCTGGTAAGGGGAAGAGTAATGGTTGTGGGAAGGGTAATTATTATTAAATAAGCTCTCCTTAAGGCCTATTCTCCAGAATATAAGACTTCACTAGACCCTTATCCCAGTTGGAGAAGGGCATTCCTCTCACTCTAAGATCCTGTAGTCTTTCTGTAACATCTAATGATGGAAGGAGCTACACTACAGGAGAAACACTTGTGAATGTCACAGCCCTGAGATATAACCCTCTTGAAAGACTTAGCTTTAATTAGAAGACTACAGAACTATAGTTCACATAGTACAGAGCTATGTGCACCCTCCCACTACATCAACAGGGCTCCAGTGCCATAGCAGCGGGTTACAGCTGAATGGGCTGTAAGACACCCTGTCTTTGAGGAGGCATTCTAGGGAAGTGTAAAGACAACAGGGGAGGCAAAGAGAAGGACATTAAAGGTTTTTGAAGTCTCTGGTACCTACAGACACAGTAAACACTAAAAATAGCCCAACTTCTAGCCAGATTAACATAAATCCTCTCACTAAAAGCCTATTTACCTCAGTTTCTATTACCTGACCCAATATGTCCAGCTTTCAACAAAACTCAAGGCATCAAAAAAGGCAAAAGTTAGCACAGTGTGAAGAGACAAAGTAAGCAGCAGAACCAGACTCAGATCCAGCACCAGTGCTGGAACCATCCATCAGGGAATCATAAAATGACCGTAGTGATGTGGTGAGGGTTCTAAAGGAAAAGCGTGAGAGAACAGATGGGTAATGTAAGCAGAGTTGGAAAGTCTAAGAAAGTATCAAAAGGAGATGCTAGAAATCAAAACCACAGTGACACAAATGATGAAAGCCTTTGGTGTGCTCATCAGTAAACTAGACATGGTCAAGGAAAGAATAAGTGAGGTTGAAGATAGCTCAGTAGAAACTTCCAAAACTGAAATGCGTAGAGAGAAGAGTTAAAGACAGATTAGAACATCCAAAGACTGTGAGGCCATTTTGAGAAGCATAATATATATGTAATTGAATTACAAAGGAGAAGAAAGAGGGAGTAGAGGAAGTATTTGAAGTGATAATGGCCAAAAACTTTCCAAAATAAATGACAGACACTAAACTACAAATTCAGGAAGCTCGGAAAACACAGAACATGATGAATACAAAAACGTCAACAACAACAAAACGAAAACTCAAAACAAACAAAAAAACTACACCTAGGCATATCATATACAAACTTCAGAAAACCGAAGACAAAGAGAAAATTTGAAAAAAGTTGCAGGCAAGAGAGGGGGAAACAACTATTTGAAGGTAGATTTAGATTAGTTAAATATATATATATTGGAAACTCTATGGCTACCATTTAACAAATTAAAAAGAATTATTGCTATGCTAAGAGATAAAATGTAATCATATAAAATGCCTTATTAAATCAGAAAAGGCAGAAAAAGAGGAGAAAAAGAAAGAAAGAATAAAGGCAGAGAATAGAAAACAGTTACAAACCTAGTAGATATTACACAAACTGCATCAATCATCACTTTAATTGTGAATGGTCTGAATACACCACTTAAAACATACAGATTTTCAGAGTGGATAAAAATCAATACCTAACTATATGTTGTCTATAAGAAACTCCACTTTAAATATAAAGATTCAGACAGGTTAAAAGTAAAGGAACAGGGAAAGATATACCATGCTAACACTAACCAGAAGAAAAGTGCCCTCACTACATTAGTTCCAGACACAGCAAACTTAAGAAGAGGGAAAAGTATTAGGGATAAAGCAGGATATTACGTAATAATAAAGGTGTTCATTTTACAAGAAGACATAACAATCCTAAATTTGTACTCTTCTAATAACAGAGCATCAAAATACACGAAGTAAAAACTGATAGAACTACAAAGAAAACAGATGAATCCATTGCTATAGTTGGATACTTCAACACCTCTCAGTAAGTCAGTAAGGGTATAGTTCACCTGACCAGGATTATCAATCCACTTAATCCTTTTGACATTTATGAATATTCCTACAAACATATTCTTATCATCTCACAAAAAGCATTCACCAGGATAGACCACATTCCAGGCCATCAAACACACCTGACAAAATTTAAAAGTATAGACCGAGCCCTGATGGCCTAGTGGTTGAAGTTCTGTGCACTCCACTTTGGCTCCCTGGGTTCAATTCCCGGGTGTGGAACCACACCACTTGTCTGTCAGTAGCCATGCTGTGGTGGCAGCTCACATAGAAGAGCTGGAAAGACCTACAACAAGAATATACAATTATGTACTGGGGCTTTGGGCAGGGAAAAAAAAGAAAAAGAAAAAAGAGAAGAAGATTGTCAATAGATGTTAGCTCAGGGCAAATCTCTCCTGGTCAAAAAACCAAAACACAACAAAAAAAAGCCAACATTTTAAAAGTCTAGAAATCATACAAAGTACATTGTCAGACAATGGTGGAATTAACTAGAAATCAATATAGTAGTCCCCCCCAATCCTCAGTTTTGCTTTCCATAGTTTCAGTTACTTATGGTCAACCATCCAAAAATATTAAATGGAAAATTTCAGAATTAAACAATTCATAAGTTTTAAATTGAGCACTGTTCTGGGTAGTTTGATGACATCTCAGGCCATCTTGCTCCTCCTGCCTGGGACATGAGTCATCCTTTGTCTAGCAGATCTGCACTGCATACGCTACCCACCCATCCGTCACTTAGTGGTCATCTGGGATATAAGTCTGACTGTCACGGTTTTGCGGTGCTTTTGTTCAAGTAACCCTTATTTTACTTAATAATGGCCCAAAGCACAGGAGTAGTGATGCTGGCAGTTTTGGCTATTCTGTCACTGTGCCTAATTTATAAATTAAACTTTATCATAGGTATGTATATATAAGAAAAAACATAGTATATATATGGTTTGGTACTATCTGTGGTTTCAGGCATCCATTTGGGGTCTTGGAATGTATACCCCATAGATAAGGGGACACTACTATAATAGAAAAATAGCTCTTAAATTCCCAAATATCTCAAAATTAGATAACATACTTCAAAGTAGGACATTGGTCAAAAGAGATCAATTGTTTTATGATTAAGGAGGCAATGTGAGCTATATGTATGGCACATATATATACACAGCAGAGCCTCTTAACCTAATCAAAGAGAAAGAAAGATGTCACTGAAAAGTCCATGTAGGAAGGAAGATCGCTCTATAGTACATAGAACCTCAGGTGGCAAGAGAGAGGGGCTCCTAAGGAAATATTATTGGATTGGATGCAGATGGGCACAAAACCTTCTAGGTACAATTTGAAAACATCATATATAAACATGTAAAATCATTTTTAGGAGTAAATTCTGAACTTAAGTCAATGAATAACCGTAGATCTGATTGTTAAAAAAGTTCAGAAGGGCTGGGAAATCTATTTTTCTTGATTGCCAATGGTTATCTTGGAAAAGCCGACTTTCTCTCTTAATGACAACATTGAGAAATGTTGGCCTTAAAGTAAATACACATCTGAGCTACAGCAATGTACTTCACATCCATGATTTGTGATCAGGGCTCTAATAATAGAGAAGGAATCTTATGGAGAGAGTTTATCGTTGAGGTATTTGTCTACTAGGATTCCCAAAGATACATTTATCTCTATACAGCAGCATTTTACTCGAGCACCATATTTCTTGCTACTAAATATATTGTTAAGGTAATACAACAAAATACATACACTTTTCACCCTCCCTCATGTAATAAAAGTATATTCAAAAACCGATACCTTGGATAGTCAATATGGATAGTCAATGTTATTAATTCATCCAATAAATAACTTGAGCATTACTATTTTTCAAATTTAATAATGTAGAAGTGACAGAGAAGCCAAAAAAAACATGCATTCAATATGGAAGAGAAAGGCAATAACTGAAAAAATAATTTTTACTTGTATGGTGTAGTATAATTTATAAATTATATGAAGAATTTTAAAGCTGAGTAAAGGAGAGGAATAGGCCTGAGGGGTAAATTTAAATAGATGATCAGCTCTGTGTCACAGAACAGGTGACATTTAGGACTTGAAGGAAGTGAGAGAGCAAGTCAGACTTACATCTGCAGAAAGAGAATCCCAGGCGGATGGCACAGAGAATGCAAAGGCCTGTAAGTGGAAGGGTAACCAACTTGTTCAAACAGCGTAAAGGGGCCAAGAGCACAAGAGTGGAGTGAGCAAGGTGGTGAATTACAGGAGACAAAACCAGAGACGCTCCAAAGGCCAGATCCTGCAGTGCTCTGGGCATTAGGATGAGCAACGGTTTTTACTAAGAATGAAATGGGAACTCTTTGGGGATTTTAAGCACATGAACACTTGATCCAAGTTTGATTTTAAAAAAAACTTATTGGAAGCTGTATTGAGAATAAATTGTAAGCTTGGGAGAGTAGAACCAGGAAGAACAAATAGGTTATCGCTGTAATCCAAGCAAGAGATGATGGTAGTTTAATTAAGATGATAGCAGGGGAACTGATTTGAGCAATTGGATTCTGGATATATTTTGAAGATTGAGGCAATACGATAGCCTGATGGATGGGATGCGGAATACGGGAGCAAGAAACAAGTCAAGGATGATTCAAAGATGTTCGTCATGAATACTTGGAAGATGGAGTTGTTATTAGGTGAGAATGTGAAGATTGTGGATGGAGAGTCTTATGGAGGACTCTGAAGACTCAAAATGAACATTTTAAATTGGAGATGAGATCTACTAGACATCCAAGTGGAGTAGGGGAGTACACAGTGATATATGTGAGTTCAAAGAATGAAGGTAAGTGTGCTGCATCAGGAGTTAAATATTTGAGACCTCTCAGATTATAGACACATTTAAATTCCTGAGATCTGTAATGTAGGGTGTATAACAAGGAAGAGAAAAGTTCTAGGATCTGAGTGCTTTAAGAGGTTAGGGAGGGGAGGAAAATTTAACACAGGAGAATATCAATAAGAAAGTTCTGTCGGAGGAGCTAAATGAAGATAGTATTTCAAAGAGGAAAGAGTGACACGTTTTCTCAAATTCTGTTGGTATTTCAAATGAGATAATGACTGTGAATTGGCCATTGGATTTAGCAATGAAGAGGTCATTGGTGATATTGATAAGAGTAATTTCAGTGGAATTCTAGGAGTAAAATCTTGATTGGAAGGAGTCTGAGAGAGAATGGGAAAAGTAGTATTGGAGAGAAATATAAACCAATATTTTTCAAACTTTAATGTGCATACAAATAATCTGGGAATCTTGTTAAAATATAGATCCTGATTTAGTTGGTCTGGAGTGGAGTCCAAGATTCTGCATTTCTAACAATTTCACAAATAATGTTGATGATGCTGGTCCAAGGACCACTGTTTGAGTAGCAAGGGTATAAAGCACTCATTTAAGGAGTGTTCACGTAAAAGGGCTAGGAAGATGGTAGACCACTGAAGAATAAGTTCTAGAGATGGATTTTCTTTAAGATAAGAGAAATATCATCATATTTACATGCCTATGTGTATGGGATGATGTAGTAGAGATGCAAGAATTCCAGGAACGCTGTCTCAGTGTGAAAGAGAGGATGACATCTAAGGTAGACGGAGATATGTTAGCTTCAGTCACCAGAGAGCAGTTCAATTTGAGCAATGGGAGAGAATTCAGAAATCTGGATACAGATGCAGGAAAATGGTGGGTATGGAGGTAGGACTTTGTGTGTTCTTTTCTTATCACTTTGATTTTCTCAGTGTATTCAGAAGTTTAGACTGAGGGTAGGGAGGAGACAACTGAGCTTTGAAGAGAAAGACAGTATGAAGTAATGGGTAATGGTCTAAGATAGGAAGAACATAGATGGACCAGGAAAATGTAGTCTAATTGCCAGGCAGCACCGAGTGCCCATTTGAAGTTTGTATCATGGGTCTAAAGTCTGATGTGTCAACATGGCTGTGTTTTCTCCAGCTATTTTCAGCTGTGTGTGTTAGAGGTAGAAACCCAGAGGAGAACGAGTTAAATCAGGATGGAATTTTATTCTATGATTATGAGCAAATAACCAACTTAAATAGATATACAAAATAATGCTTATAAAGTTTTCCGTGAAATGTAAGCTAGAAAAGGAGAGGAGAGGATATAAGGAGGGGTGAAGGATAGTGAAAAGTTGAGAGGATCAACAGACCTTACCAGTGGAGTGAAAGCTGTGTTGAAGTCAGGGCACCAGAAAGAGTGAGTGGGACAGATAGGCGAAAGTGCTCAAAAGTTGAGACCTTTGAAACTGAGATTACAGAGAGGTTGCACTTGGCGGTAGTCATGCAGTCTAGTGCAGAACCATGGAGGTGAATGGCAAATGAAGGCCAGAGGAAAAATAAAATGGGAGGAAAGAGCTCATGGTACTAAACAGCCAAAATGTTAGAAGAATCATTTAGGTGCATGCCTCTATCACTAATAATAAGACAACCGAGGCAAAATTAGTGAAAGAATAAGGAATGTGACTAGACTCCTACAGATAAAGTAGGACATATGGGTAAGCAAGGTCCTATCTGAATACGAAGGGCTAGATCTTGATCCTTCCTGGGAAAAGAATAGTCTTATTTCAAGCGTGGGGGGTCTTTCTGTTAACCCTTGAACCCGGAGGGTAGCAGACCTAGAGCAGAGAGAACTCAGTGCCTGAAATTATCCTTCTCAATTAGTTTTGTTTAGATCAAGAGGACTGGAGATGCGGTTGTATTCACCTGCTGTAACTTCATCAGAACACAGTGGAAATTAGAAGGTTGACCACATTTACTTACGTATAATGATAGTACGTTAGCTAACACTTTTTTTTTTTTTAAAGATTGACACCTGAGCTAACCTCTGCTGCCAATCTTGTGTTGTTTTTCTTCTTCTTCTTTTTCTCCCCAAAGACCCCCAGTGCCTAGTTGCATATTCTGGTTGTAGGTCCTTCTCGTTCTGCTGTGTGGGATGCCGTCTCAGCATGGCCTGATGAGCAGTGCCATGTCCGCGCCCAGGATCCGAACTGGAAGAACCTTGGGCCACTGAAGCAGAGCGCCTGACCTTAACCACTCAGCCATGGGCCTGACCCCTACCTAACACCTCTAAAACACTTACATTTCAGGCAAGGTTGTAAGTGCTTTATACGCAATAACTTCTTTAACTTTCATAACGTTCCTTTTAGGTAACTAATATTATTATCCCCATTTTATAGACAAAGAAAATGGAGACACAGGAAATTAAAGAAAGTGGCCAAAGTCATACAGCCATTAACTCATGGGGCTAACATTCAAACCCATAGAATTTTGCCCATTAGTATGTGCTTATAATACTTAGCAAATACTGTCTTGGTTTCTGCAAATTGCTTTTCAGGGAAAAATATATAAATAGACAACTAAACATATATATGTTACCATAAATATATATATACATAAATAAGATTGATTTTCTCCATCTGGCCACACTAGGTGTTCAAAGCTTTACTTGGAACACAGAAACTCTTCCAGTTTAGGAGGTAGAAGAGTCCTTAGTGATTCTTTCATTTAAACTCTTATTTTATAAATGGGCCTGAACCTTCTTCAGAGTCTGTTCTTAACCATTTCTTTCCAGAGCATCGCACAAGGGCTAGAACATGCAGGCCCTGAAGAAGTGCTGGTCAAGTAAAATATGAAGTAAAAATAAAAACTTCATGTCACCAGACTCACAGCCACTCCCTCAACCTGACGTTCTCAAGAGCTTTTCTCTTTCTATGTTTTAAATTTGTCATATCCGCAAATAAAACTTGGCTGTAGCAGTATGTGAACAAACCAAATTGGACAAGAAAGCCAGACAGACTGGTTTGATAGCTGGAGACGACTGTTTCTTTTTCATTTTTCATTTTATTTATTTTTAATTGCAGTAATGTTGGATCATAACATTATATAGCTTTCGGAGGTACATCACAATATATTTTGAGTTCTGTGTAGTTACATCATGTTCACCACCCAAAAGCTAATTATAGTCCATCCCCTCACATGTGAGCTTAATCACCACTTTTGCCCTCCCTCCTTCCCCCATGGTAACCACCAATCCAATTTCCAATGCTATGTGTTTGATTGTTTTTATCTTCTACTTATGAGTGAGACGATATGGTATTTGACTTTCTCCCTCTGACTTATTTCACTTAGCATAATACCCTCAAGGTCCATCCATATTATTGCAAATGGCTGGATTTCATCATTTCTTATGGCTGAGTAGTAGAGTAGTATTCCATTGCATGTAAATACCACATCTTCTTTATCCATTCACCCCTTGATGGGCACCTAAGTTGCTTCCAAGTCTTGGCTATTGTGTATAATGCTGCAATGAACATAGGAGTGCAGGTATCTTTATGACTTTGTGTTATCAAGGTCTTTGGATAAATACCCAGCAGTTGGATAGCTGGATCATACGGTAGATCTATTCTTAATTTTCTGAAGATACTCCATACTACTTTCCATAGTGGCTGCACCAGTTTGCACTCCCACCAGCAGTGAACAAGGGTTACCTTCTCTCCACATCCTCTCCCAACATTTGTTGTTTCTTGTCTTGTTAATTATAGCCATTCTGACCAGAGTGAAGTGATACCTCATTGTAGTTTTGATTTGCATTTCTCTCATAGCTAATGATGTTGAGCATCCTTTCATATGTCTGTTGGCCATCCGTATATCTTCTTTGAAGAAATCTCTGTTCAGATCTTTTGCCCATTTTTTAACTGGGTTGTTGGTCTTTTTGTTGTTGAGATGAATGAGTTCTTTGTATATTTTGGATATTAACCCCTTATCTGATACACGGTTTGCAAATATCTTCTCCCAATTGTTAGGTTGTCTTTTCCTTTTGTTAGTGATTTCCTTTCTGTGCAGAAGCTTTTTAGTTTGATGTAGTCCCATTTGTTCATTTTTTCTTTTGTTTCCCTTGCCCAGTCAGATATGGGACTTGAAAATATGCTGCTAAGACCAATGCCAAAGAGTGTACTGCCCATGTTTTCTTGAAGTTTCATGGTTTGGGGACTTACATTCAAATCTTTAATCCATTTTGAGTTGATTTTTGCACATGGTATAAGGTAATGGTCTACTTTCATTCTTTTGCATGTGGCTGTCCAGTTTTCTCAGCACCATTTGTTGAAGAGACTCTCCTTTCTCCGTCGTATGCTCTTGGCTCCCTTGTAGAATATCATCTCTCCATAAATGTGTGGGTTTACTTCTGGGCTCTCAATTTTGTTCCATTGATCTGTATGTCTGTTTTTGTGCCAGTACGATGCTGTTTTGGTTACTATGGCTTTGAGGTATAATTTGAAATCAGGGAGTGTGATACCTCCAGCTTTTTTCATTTTTCTCAGGAATCCTTTGGCTATTCGGGGTCTTTTGTTGTTCTGTATAAATTTTAGGATTCTTTGTTCTATTTCTGTAAAAAATGTTGTTGGAACTTTGATAGAGATTACGTTGAATCTGTAGATTGCTTTAGGAAGTGTGGACATTTTAACGATGCTAATTCTTCTGATCCGAGAGCAGGGAATATCTTTCCATTTCTTTGTGTCTTCTTCGATTTCTTTCAACGATGTTTTATAGTTTTTTGTGTACAGATCTTTCACCCCTTTGGTTAAGTTTATCCCTAGGCATTTTATTCTTTTTGTTGCAATTGTAAATCGGGTTGTATTCTTAATTTCTCTTTCTGCCACTTCATTGTTAGTGTATAGAAATGCAACCGATTTTTGTACATCGATTTTGTATCCCACGAATTGACTGTATTCCTTTACCGTTTCTAAAAGTTTTTTTAGTGGAACCTTCAGGGTTTTCTAGATATAAAATCATGTCATCTGCAAAGAGTGATAGTTTCACTTCTTCTTTTCCAATGTGGATCCCTTTTATTTCTTTTTCTTGCCTGATTGCTCTGGCTAGGACTTCCAATACTATGTTAAATAAGAGTCGGGACAGTGGGCATCCTTGTCTGGTTCTTGTTCTTAGAGGGATAGCTTTCAGGTTTTCTCCATTGAGAATGATATTTGCTGTGGTTTTGTCATATATGGCCTTTATTATGTTGAGGTATTTTCCTTCTATACCCATTTTATTGAGAGTTTTTATCATAAATGGATTCTGTATCTTGTCAAATGTTTTCTCTGCATCTATTGAGATGATCATGTGGCTTTATTTTTCATTTTGTTAATGTGGTGCATCACGTTGATAGATTTGTGGATGTTGAACCATCCCTGCATCCCTGGAATGAAACCCACTTGATCATGATGTATGACCTTTTTAATGTATTGTTGTATTTGACTTGCTAGTATTTTGTTGAGAATTTTTGCATCAATGTTCATCAGTGATTTTGGCCTGTAATTTTCTTTTCTTTTGGTTGTCCTTGTCTGGTTTTGGTATCAGGATAATGTTTGCTTTGTAGAAAGAGTTAGGAAGCCTCCCCTCCTCTTCAATTTTTTGGAAGAGTTTGAGAAGGATAGGTATTAAGTCTTCTTTGAATGTTTGGTAGGATTAATCAGGGAAGCCATCTGGTCTTGGACTTTTATTTTTCAGGAGGTTTTTTATTGCTGTTTTGATCTCCTTACTGGTGATCAGTCTATTCAAATTTTCTACTTCTCCTTGGTCCAGTTTTGGAAGGTTGTATGTTTCTAAGAATTTATCCATTTCTTCTAGATTATCCAATTTGTTGGCATATAGCCTTTCATAGCATTCTCTTATTATCTTTTGTATTTCTGAGGTGTCTGTTGTAATCACTCCTCTTTCATTTCTGATTTTATTTATTTGAGCCTTCTCTCTTTTTTTCTTGGTGAATCCAGCTAAGGGTTTGTCAATTTTGTTTATCTTTTCAAAGAACCAGCTCTTGGTTTCATTAATTTTTTCCATTTTTTTAAGTCTCTATTTCATTTATTTCTGCTCTGATTTTTATTATTTCCTTCCTTCTGCTGATTTTGGGCTTTGTTTGTTGTTCTTTTTCCAGTGCCTTTAGATGCACTTTTAGATTGTCTATTTGGGATTTTTCTTCTTTGTTGAGGTAGGCCTGAATTGCTATAAACTTCCCTCTTAGAACCACTTTTGCTGTATCCCACAGATTTTCACATATCATGTTTTCATTTTCGTTTGTTTCCAGGAATTTTTTGATTTATTCTTTGATTTCTTCTTTGATTTCTTCATTGACCCAATCATTGTTCAGTAGCATTTTGTTTAATCTCCAGATTTTTGCGGCTTTTCTGGTTTTCTTCCTGTAGTTGAATTCTAGTTTCATACCTTTGTTGTCAGAAAAGTTCTGTGGCATTATTTCGATCTTCTTAAATTTATTGAGACTTGTTTTGTGGCCTAATATGTGATCAACCCTCAAAAATGTTCCATGGGCATTTGAAAAGAATGTGTACGCTGTGGTTTTTGGATGGAATGTTCTCTATATATCTACTAAGTCCATCTGGTCTAATGTGTCCTTTAAGGCAAGTGTTTCCTTATTGATCTTTTGTTTGGATGATCCATCCATTGGTGTAAGTGGAGTGTTAAAGTCCCCTACTATTATTGTGTTACTGTCTATTTCCCCTTTTATGTCTGCTAATAATTGCTTTATGTATTAGGTGCCCCTATTTTGGGTGCATAGATATTTACAAGTGTTATATTTTCTTGTTGGATTGTTCCCTTTATCATTATGTAGTGCCCATCTTTGTCTCGTTACAGTTTTTGTTTTAAAGTCTATTTTGTCTGATATAAGTATTGTTACCCCTACTTTCTTTTCTTTGCCATTTGCATGGAATATCTTTTTCCATCCTTTCACTTTCAGTTTGTGAGTGTCTTCAGGACTGAAGTGTGCCTCTTGTATGCAGCATATACATGAGTCTTGTTTTTTTATCCAATTGGCCACCACATGGCATTTGATTGGAGCAGTTAGTCCATTGATGTTTAAAGTAGCTATTGATAAATATGTATTTATTGCCATTTTGTTACTTTTTTTTCTGGGTGTTTTAGTAGTTCTTCTCTGGTCCTGTCTTTTTCTCTGGCTCTCTTCCCTTGTGGTTTGATGTCTATCTTTAGTAATATGTTTGATTTCTTTTGTCTTACTTTTTTGCTTATATGTTTCTGATTTGTGATTACCATGAGGATCGTATTTAATATTCTATGTATATGACAGTCTGTATCGAGTTGACAGACTCTTTAGCTTGACCTCTTTCTAAAAGCTCTAGTTTTAGTAGCACTTTTAGAAAGCTCACTCCCCTCCTCCCACATTTCATGTTTTTCAAATCAGATGTAGTCTCTTGTTCAGTGTGTGTCCATCCATTACCCTCTTATCATTGAAATAGGTGATTTTAGTACATCTGTCTTTTAACCTTCATATTATCTTCACAGGTAGTTGATCTGCTAGGTTTACTATATTTTTACCTTTACAAGTGATTTTATTGCCTGTTTTTTGTTGTTGTGTTGTTGTTTTGTTTTTTTGATAATCTTTTTTTTAAATCTCGATTTGTGGTTATTGCTTTCCCACTTAAACAAATACCTTCAGCATTTCTTGTAGAACAGGTTTCTTTGTGATAAACTCCTTTAATTTTGCTTATCTCTTCTTCCAATCTGAATGGCAGCCTTGATGGATAGAGTATTCTTGGCTGTAGTTTTTTTCCTTTTAGCACTTTAGCACTTCTCGCCTGTAGGGTCTCGGCTGAGAAGTCTGCTGACATCCTGATGGGCTTCCCTTTATATGTCACTTGTGGCCTTTCTCTTCCTGCTTTTGGGATTCTCTCTTCATCTTTAATTTTGGACATTTTAATTATAATATGTCTTGGTGTGGACCTCCTTGGGCTTATCTTCTTTGAAGCTCTCTGTGCTTCCTGAACTTGGATGTCTGTTTCCTTCCTTAGATTAGGAAAATTTTCATCTATTATTTCTTCAAAAAAAATTTCCTGCCCCTTTGTCTCTCTCTTCTCTTTCTGGGACACCTATAATCTGAATGTTAGCACACTTTATATTGTCCTAGAGTTCCCTTAGACTGTTCTCATTCTAACTCTTTTTTCTTTTTTCTGTTCTGCTTGGGTGATTTCCTCTAGTCTTTCATCTAGCTCGCTGATAGATTCTTCTGCATCTTCTACTCTGCTATTGAGTCCTTCTAGTGAATTTCTCATTTCCAGTATTATATACTTCATTTCTGATTTTTTAAAATATCTTCCAGTCCTTTGCTGATGAGCTCACTGTGTTCATCTAGTCTTCTCCCCATATCTGTGAGCATCCTCATGATATTTTGTTTGAACTTTTTATCGAGTAGGTCACTAGTTTCTGTTTCATTTAGTCCTCTTTCTGGGGTTTTGTCCTGTTCCCTTGCTTGGAAAGTATTCCTTTGTCTCCTCATTATGCCTCTTCCTCTGTGCTTATTTCTATGTATTAGGTGAGTTGGCTATGTCTCCTGATCTTGGAGAAGTGGCCTTATGTATGAGATGCCTTATGGGGCCCAGCAGTGTGCTTCCCTCTTGTCACCAGTTCAGAAGATCCAGGAGTGACCCCTTTGTGGGTTGCTTGTGTCCTTCTGCTGTGGCAGGGATGCTCCCACTGTAGGAACCCAGGGAGTCTAGTCTTTCCTTCCCTGGCCAGCTGTTTGTAAATCCAGTTTGGGAGCCTCAGCACCGTCAGCTACAAAGTCTATCAGCACAATCCTATTGCAGTTTTCCTCTTAATTGGGTTGGTGCCCAGTGTAGCTGGTTGCTAGGCTCGGAGGATTACAGTTGCTACAGGCCTCAGGCCTAAGTCTGTTGTCAGTTCTCTTAGGAGCAGCTGAGTGGGGCTTGCCCTAGGCATTGGAGCACACAATTGTTTCAGGCTCTGGAAGGTGGGGCTGATCCTTTTTATGGCTATTTGTGAAGCACAGGTCTTGTGCCACTGATAAGCCTCACACCCGACAGGACCACACACACCTTCAACACAGTCCTGGTCTGTTCAAACTTCTCAACCCCCTGGAGTGTACCCTGACGCCACACTACAGAGGCCCCCACCTCTCCACCAATGCCACCACAGTTCTCCAGGTCCTCACACAGGCACTGCCCCACGGAGGCAGACACCCTTGCCTGCCTGTAGAGGATCAAGGCACCTTCAATGTAGGATGAAAAGTAGCCTGAGGGCTTGCTGTTGGGTGGGGCCGGTCCCTAGGGGGGGTTGCCTGCCCTGGCTGAACTGGATTAAATCTGTGCTCTAGTGGGTGTGGCAGACCCCTGGGCTAACAGGCCAAGGGACGAACCTCAATGGCACCCACCAGGGTCTGTGTCAGCATGCCTAGACCAGTTCAGAACAATGGTCCCCACCAATGTCTCAGTCTCTGGAGAGGTCCCTCCTCTCACCAAGATGCCCCCATAACACACAAAGGACTGTCAGCCTTCTCTCTGGTGGTTTTAGGTTGCCGCAGTGAGTGAGTTTGTGCATGGGCCCTTTAAGACCTGGGTCTTTTCGGCTTTCAGCCCATAGCTTTTCTGGGGGGTATTCTTGCTGCAGTTAATAGCCAGCAAAGCCAGACAGTAAGACCCTCGTCTCAGTTGGGCTGAGTCTGAAGGATGCTTATAGCAGTATTGCCCCTGCTCCGGACCTCACTCCTCCAGGGAGGGCTGCGTACCTTAGGGTGGCTCCTGCCTGGCCAGCTGGGAAGCTCCGCTGCTCCCAAAGGTGGCTTTTTTCCTTTCCAGTAGGAATTTCTGCCTCTTCCGCCTTAGTCAGGACTGTCCCTTATTGTAGGGGTTCTTTTTATCCAGTTTTCAGTTTTCTCTCCAGGGTAATTTTTCCAAAAATAGTTGTAACCTGGTTGTGTTCGTGGGAGGAGATGAGTCCAGAGTCTGCTTACACCTCCATCTTGATGAGATCTGCTGAGATGACTGTTTCTTGACAGCACAGGTGTAAATTGTTCTGCCTGTGTCCACATGTGTTTGTAAGAGCTATTCAAAATTGTCCAAGTCATGAAAAAGCAATTATGATAACTAACATACTGGCACTCCTATAAGCAACTTACCTGTGTTACCTCGTTTAACCCCCAGAACAAACTTGTGAATTTGGTAAGAAAACTGAAGACAGCAAGTGTTCCTAATTGCCCAGGGCCAGCGGCTTTTAACCAGAGGAGACCTAACTAGAGGCCATTCCAGCTCCAGACCTCAACCACCCACAAATGGACGGTTTTTGATCTTTACATAATTTTGACTTTAATTTTATATCTTACAAATTCTCTTATTGATATAAATTTAAACCGTAATGATATGAAACATTCAATAATCCAGAAATCTACTCTTTTCATACAAAGGAACTCTAGAAAACTTAAATTTAATTGATTAAATATTTTCTGAGTCACAAAAACAGATAATTCACAAGATGCGATTATAAAACTAAGAAAAATCTGGACTTGATTAGAATAGAAACTCTTCAGAAGCCTTGTCAGGTTTTAAGATTTTCACCAGTTTTTTAGTGAGGAGGAAATGAAAATTTTTATTAAAATCTTGCAGATAACTTCAGATACTAGGCCTAGAGTTTCAAGAGGATATTTGGCTATGAAATTAGATTATTGAAGTATAAAAACATTGCTTACTGGATAACTATTCCAATTCTTTATCCAAGAGAGATTTAGGGAGAGTTGAAAGAAATATAAAGTTATTTCAATCAACACTGATCTGAGTTTGCTCTAATGATCTGACAAATATTTGACTCAAATACCATGTTATAAGGCAGAAATCGTGAATGAAATAACTTTAGCCAATTGTTAGCCTACCTATTAAAATAACATTAGTTTAATCCCATAAAATATCTGAGACCAGAAGCCCTTCTTTATGGGAATTCTAAGTTGAGTTACCAGTGAATGCTTATCTACTTTCTACAAATTCCAGGGCACTCGATTTATGTGCTGACATGTGCATTCGTAAGCAAAAGGGATGATTTTTATTTTGCCATCATTGAATCATTCATCATCACATTTCAGACCAACGGTTTCTTGGGTGAACAATTGCTTGCATCTTGAGAAAATTCCTGATATATAATATTTGAAACGAGGTAATTCCCATTGAACAGGGATGAGCTGCCCCCTGACTTTGGTGGTTTCCGGGAGCTGTCCCAAGATAGGGATGTGTGATGGAATTTGGAAACATAGGCTCTAAGATCTTCACTTATAGTAGCGGCAGCCATTTACATAATATCTAGAAGTTCCAAATAAATGAAGTCTATAAATGTCCTTAGGCAGAAAGACAATAAAATTATGACTATTTCTTGGATTACTATATGATAAATTTAATTCTCTTTCGAATGTAATGACAATAATGTCTTCTTTTACATTTGGATAGAATATTAAATTCTATTGATGGAGAAATATCTAATAAGATGTAATAACATAATGAAAAAGTTGAATAGTGTGGGATGCTTGCCAGATGTTACATATTGCAGTAAATATAGCCTAATCAAAATGTGAAGATAGTGCATTATGGAAAAACAAAATAGATCAAGAATAGAGACATGAGTCCACTATTTGATCTGGTGATATGTGGCAACTTAATATATGACCAAGATTGTGTTTCAGTTGAGTGGGGAAAAGTAGGTTTACTTAATTAATTGATTATAATATTGGTTATTTACCAGGAAGAAAAAATTTCACCCCTACAGGAAACCACAAATAAAACAAAATTTCAGATCATTTCAACTGTCAAATTTAATTAGTAATCATAAAATAAAATTCTTAAAATTTTAGCAGTGATGGATAATTTTAACTGATACGTGTAACTCATGTAACGTGTAATATATGGAAGATAAGTCTGATAATTTAAAATTATTTGAAAATACATGCTAAAAGTAATTCAGAAACTTATGAAAATTGAAATATTTTCAGATAATGCAGCAGATAAGGGGATAACATCTATGCTTTACAGCAGAAACTTACAGATTAATTAGGAAAAGACAATAAGCAGTGGAAAAGTGGGCAAGTGAATAAAAAGTGCCTCAGTAAAAAGAACATCCAAATGTTTAGTAAGTATGTAAATAGACACTCGAATTCACCGGTAATAGGAAATTGCACATTAAAGATACAAGGAGAGAGCCAGCCGTGATGGCCTGGCAGTTCAAGTTCGGCAAGCTCCTTCAGCAGCCTGGGTGCGAACCTGCAAGCCCCCGGCTGCAAAGATGGAGCATTGGGAACTGAACCATTCTGTCACCGGGCCAGCCTCTAAATGCACATATTTTTGACTCAACAAAGAGTCATGAAATGTTTCATACCTACATAAGGACAAAACATAAGAATATATGCAAAACAATGATTATCACAGCATTATTGGTAGAGGCAAAATCTGGAAGCATAATGAATATCCCTCCATTGACAGATAGATGATTAATTCTGGTTCATCCACTTAGTGAAATATCACATAACCACTAATGGCTACATAATGCCAAGATGCAAAAATAATACCACTTTTGTAAAGTACAAAGTGACAAAAATATATATGGTTATATGTATACATGTACTATAAGTAGAGTTGCTTCAGATTTAAATATATATGGTTATATGTATACATGTACTATAAGTAGAGTTGCTTCAGATTTAAATATTTAAATGCACACTCACACACATACACACATGCACACACATAAAAATATGCGAAAAGTTTACCCCAGAATGTTAACTGTGAATATTTTAGTAGGGTGGTATTGCAGGAAACGTTAACTTTTTTCTTAAACTTTTTGTAATAGCTGAGCTCATTTAATATGAATAGATTATATATGGAAAATTAGAAAAAAATGTTATTCATTGCAAAATAATGAAGAAAATATAGTAGTGAAATCTAGTTTGTGTGGAGCTTTGAGTGACTGTGAGGCCTCCCTTTGCGTTGTCCAGAAAGGTGAGTCGTGGAAGGGCAATGAGAGAAACACCTGCAGACAAACGAGCTCTATAAACGAGTGGGATTAAAGCAACACGTGATAACCGATTCTTAATTTTGAAGGGTTCATTTTACAATGTTACGTAAACTGCCTCTAGTCTTAAAGATTAACGTTTAAATTGCATAGTTGAAGTTAAAGGGAATGAAGAGAATAGATTTTTTAAAAAACACAGAGCTAAAATAAACTGTTTTCCATATAAGAAAACAGGCTGTTTTTATCATCTCTGCCTCCTCTGGTCCCGGCAGTCAGGCCGTGATGGATCAGTCAGCCACGCAATCAATCAGCTGGAACGCTACCGGCTCAGCCACTGCCGCGGCAAACGCTCATCACATGGAGGAGCGTTCTTCCTTCCAGTTTAAACAGAGAACGAAGTTCTCGTCGCACATTGAGAGTCTAAGGTAACACGTAAAGTAAAACAAACAGGGAAAGTTGACACGAAACAGTCCAAATAGATGTGGAAAAGAATCAAGAATTACTCTCAAGGATTTATGCCCCAAAGTCCAGCTTTTAAAGTTTTTATTAGAAAATAGTGAAAACTCTCCTGCATAACAAGTGGCTTCTGCTGCTCTAAGATATTTATAGCAATATCTGTAAGAAGTGAAGTTTACGATTATTTTTGGAATACAGTAAGCAACTTTATCAGAAGCAACATTTGAACATTATTTATGATTTCATTCATTCATAATAATCTTATAAATATGCAAACGTTTTCACACATTGGAGGCTAATAAAAGATAATGCCATTACCAAAAACATATTTAACATCCTTTTAACTGAAGACATCTTAAAATACGTATGTAAACAAATAGTTTTGTTTGCTTCCAAACTATATATCAAAGAAAAACCTCACAGAGGAGAAAAGAGTATGGTTTAAGTGGTTAAAAAAATCCTGGACTATTTACTAGGTAAACTCAGGTACTGGAAAACTCTCTGGGGGTGTTTCACCTTTCTAGAATTGGGTGCAGCAATAATATTCTATTTCTAGTTTTATGGGTTACTTTTCACATACTGAAACTCTGCAAAGTGATGTACAAATGCATTAGTATGCTTAAGATAGCACAGAATTGTGGTCGTAGACCCCGACTTTAGAGTTGGAAAGATCTTACTTACCAAGTCACTTTCGTGAGTTATTCATCTTGGCCATTTTCCTTTTATGTAACATTACAAAAGAATAAAAGGGATAGTATGTGCATAGCACAGAATCAGACCCAATAAATGAGCCTTTCTTCCTCCTTCCCTTTATTTAACGTCTTACTTAGAATAGTTTTGAAATAATCTTAAAATGGAGAGCTATGTTTGTCCATGAAATTAAAATATACTTATTAATCATATCTTTTATTCTGTTTGAAGGATTATTTTTGTTACCTATGTATTATCCATTTCATTTTTATTTTTATGAGATCTCACCATTCTTTCCCCACTGCTTTGAGTACATTTTCACCCAAGCAGTTGGAGATGTATTCCCCTTTCATTTCATTATTTTTTTCTCTTCATTGTAACAGGGAAGTTCAAAATATCACGTGATGCCTGGTTTATCTTCATTCTCAATAACTCCCAAACTTTGGAAAAAAGAAGTTCACATGTTATCAGGTAAACAAGGTTGAAACTTGGGTTGACTCTGATACACCACTGTGTAGAATTCAACTAAAAATTGACATAGCCTTCAACTGGTTTCTTAACTCCCTCAAAATATGAAAATTGAGGAGGAGGGGTAAAAATTAAAGAAGTGATAGATTTTTAATTTTGTTAAATATCTAAAATAACATTTCTTATACAATTGCAAAGAATATATATGAATATATTTTGCTAATTTTTATTATGAGCACATATAATCAATATGTATTTGTGTCCTTAAGAAGAATGTCCTTTTACTTAAGAAGAATCTTTAATGCTTGAATTTGAATGTAAAAGTCAGCAGCTAGTTTAACAGTTTAGTATCCATATAAAATTGAGGGTAAGAAGAAAATATTTCCAGATGTCAAGTTCTATAATCAACCTATGGAAAGAGAAAATGGATATTGATGGACAACTAGCATATTTATTAGTATATTTTAAAAGGCTATAATCAAGAGGTGGAAAATTGTAATTTCCCAAAGTTGATAGAATCAGAAAATGGTGGAATGCATCAAATGCAGAATATTTATCTGCAAATATGATTTTGCCTTCAAAAAATGTTTTTTATTTTAGAAATTCTGATGACTTCACATTGGATTTATCTTTATACTATGTGTCTGTGGGTACCAGGATTGTAATGGGAAAGAATGTGGATTGTAAAAGGTGAAACACAGAAAAACCTCTCAAAGAAACATCAACACCTTAATCCTACCCATCAGAAAGGACAATGGCTATTGATTTTGGGTGCATCACCTTTGAGTCTGTGCCTTTGTGCTCTGTATGTTCTTTATGGCCTCTCAGGAGTAGAAAGAAATTAAAGCTTTAGAGAAGCGAGTCATGTGACTTGTGTAATTAATTTATGGCATATATCTATATTATGTATACAGACCTCTCAACATACTCTATTTGTATTGCTTAAATAATCCATAAAGACATATAAACTATAGATAACAGGGGACAGTAAATAACAGACGATGTGGAGGACAAGGGGTTCAATTAAGTAGTGCTGAGTTCTAAAGATTCAATTTATTCTGAGAATCCAAGCGTTTTATTACTTTTGCTATATTTAGTAAAAATGATTTGGCATATATTTCAATTCAGAATATTTTTTCTAATTCTCAGGAAAATCTGAGTACCTGCGTTGCTCACCAAGTCTGAATAAACGAGTCTTACAGCTTCTCGACAATCAAAGTGCTTACGTAATCTCAAGGGGATTGTGTCAAGATCTGTGGGTTACAATAGCATCTCTTTGAAAGAAGTCTGTGGACAGTAAACAAGAAATCTGATTTATTTTATAACTGTATTTCAAGGTGTGTAATTTCAACCAATTGCTTTAATTCATTATAGTGAAGATGATGTAATATTTATGGTTTTCACCTTAAAATTTGATAATTGAATTATAGTCCTTAGTAATTCAGCATATGTATTAGATGTTATGAATGCTTATGACTATCCAGATTTACTCTTCTTCCTGAGCACATGAAACATGAAAATTCTAAGCTTTCTTGTAACATGGTGGGAAGATATGACTATTTCTGGCCATTGGGCTGTAAACAAAGCAGTAGGTGTCATTTCTAGGATGTAATACAAAACAATAGTCAGGAGTTTGCCAAATTCTCTCTTCCTTAGTTGCAGCAAATGCAATCACATTGCCGACCCCAGTCAACCTGGATTTATGAGCAGCTGCTTAGAACATTGTCCACACCTGCTGTCCAGCTTTCTTGCGTTGGACGTTCAGTGTGGATGTAGATGAGGACGAAAAATAAGACAACCTTTGTTGATTTAAGACACTGAGATTTTGGATTGTTAATTTTTCTGGCAGCAGAACTAGCATATCATGATTAATACGACCTGGAATAATTGAAGCTTTTAGTTTTAATTTTTCTTTTTATTTAGTCTCTGAAATCAAAGGATAAAAGGACTTTTGAATATAATGCTATCTCATGTCTGGTTTGTTTCTGGTGTGAATCCAATAAGTTTATAAAATATAATCAAATTTGAATTGTGAATAAATATGTTACTCATACATACTATTTTTCTACATGTAGCTACTAGTGTCTTTGATGTAGCATTTTGGCAAGATGCTTAAATAACTATCATGGAATCAGAGAGACAGAGAGAAAACATTCACTTGTTGACTCGCCATAATAGGTTGCAAATTTAGTCAGGGGTATCTTCAATATTCATGCCTAAAATTGAAATTCTTTTAACAATAACAATGGCATTCTGTTGTTCTTCATTCAAAGTTTCTGCTTAGCCAATTTATATAGACACTTAGAAAAGCAGAAATCAAACAGAAAACCAAATTTCTCATGTGTTGCATAATTAAGAGAATAAAAAATCCCAACTTTCAATTCACAGCCAAAAATTTGATGTTTTTTTTTCTTTGCTGAGGAAGATTTGCCCTGAACTAACATCTGTTGCCAATATTTCTCTTTTTGTTTCTTTTTTGCTTGAGGAAGCTTAGCCCTGAGCTAGCATCTGTACCAATCTTCCTCCACTTTATAAGTGGGTCACTGCCACAGCATGGCTGATGAATGGTGTAGGTTCGCACCTGGGATCTGAACCTGTGAACATGAGCTGCCAAAGTGGAGCATGCCAAACTTAACCACTAGGCCATAGGGCTAGCGCCCCAAAATTTGATTTTAAAGTACTGAATTTGAACATAATTTACGAAGCTATGTTTTGTGTTTGAGTTGTTTTGAAGGTTAGATGCAGAATTAAAAAGGAATAGCAGAGATAAACTCTTTCTCCATTATTTCAGACAGTACAGTTATCTTTCATGAGATATTGAGATATTTTTGTTAAGAAATATGATATTTTGTCTCAGGTAGTCTGGTTTCATTCTCTTTGTGAACATGAGGGAAGGATAAGTATATTGTCCCATTCAATTTGATTTTAATTTTAAAGAATGAAAGTATAAGTAAAGAGTGGTATATTTGAAATAAGGCTATAGTAATCTCCGTTATAAAATCCTGAGCTTTTCTCAAATAGGTTTCTGCAAGAAGTAAATCCTAAAGTCCTTAGGCATCCATTAAATATAATGAATTAACTGCTCTCCTATGCATCTTAATGGTACTAGCTAGGTACTATCCTTGAAAAAAATTAAGAAAATAGTCAAATCATTTTCTGTGTTTGGTAGAGTTGAGAATGCCTGCAAGAATCATTTCTTATCACCTCTAGGATAAAGTCCAAGTTTCTTGAAATGGCTATAAAAGCCTCATTGACCTGGCCTAGGACGCTTTGCCCAGCCCCTGACTCTAGCTTACAAGGAATTGCTTATAGTTCTTCCCACACACAGTGATGCTTCTCACTTCTACTACTTGAAATGTTTGTTTTTGTCACTTCAATTTGATAGCTTATTGCATATTCATCTTCTCCAAGAAATCATCAATGATCTTCCCCAAGAGGAGGCTAGCTTAGTGCCTTCTGTTATTCCTGTTAAGACTTGTCCAGCAAAGGCCAGTCAGTTCCACGATCCATCCTTTTGGTTTATATTGTCTCATGTTTTTCAAGTGCAGGAGAATTTGTTTAAGCCGGTGCATGTCCACGCATACTTCATCTCTGTCTACCATGGGGAGGATCTTAGTAATTGGGAAGCTACACCACACCAGAGGTTAACACCGTGCCTAGGATTGTCAGCATCCCATTTACCACCAATAATGTGGTCCTTGTTGACATGACCAGCAAGTGACACAATTCCTAAAGCTCGTTCTGAAGACTGTTCTCTAATGCCACCTCTGGTTCCAACTTTTCTACTTTGTAGTCCATTCATGCCCCACCCCTACCCAAAGAAAATAGGATGGTGAAACAAAGACTTATGTGCAGCTTATTAATTTGGGAAGTGTTCTTAGGAAGCACAAGTGAATGAATAAGGAAAATGAGACAATGAAATTAGGCAGAGTGTCAACAAACATTTTACCACTGTGGGAAACAGGGACTCAATAACACGGGGACCCTCTGTGAGAATCATATGGAACACACATCATAATGGTCCCAAAGGAAACAGGACCACCAATTCCAGCCCCTGTCAGTTGACAGCTTCTTCTAGTGTCAATGTGTTAATTTCCTCAGTTTTCACCTTCAACCTACTGTGGTGGGTGGGGCAAACTCCCAAAGTGCTGAAAAGTCTTCAGGTAAAGAGTTTCTGGTGAAGCCATCAGCCTCCTGGACACCTTGGACCGTAGCTGCAGGTGAATTCAGTTGGGTTGAGCTGACACAAGGCATGGCATTAGCAGTGTCTGCTATAGTGTCTCAGGACTTCTTTGCATAGTGCCACATATTTAAAACTATCTGTGTTTATATTTTCCATACTAGACAGAGAAATTTGAGAGAGAAAATTATGTTTGACAGTCCCTGGCACATATTGTTCAGTGTGATAAATGTCAAGTATTATTGATTTAGTTTCCCAGTGGGTTCTTAAATTTGCCTTTCAACCTCTCCCCAGAACTCTACACATTTCCTCATTTTTGTCCCGCCCAAGTGCCAGAATATCTTCATCACTGACTTTCTTATTGCTTGTCTTGCTTACCCCTTATCCAACTTCCTCATTGCTGCAATGGTGCTCTTTCCTAAGATTCCACTACTTACAGTTCTTAAAATAACATGCAGGCTCCTCATGTTGCATATGAATAGCTACCATTTATTAAGTTTATACATATAAATCCAATTCAAAGCACTTTACAAAAGCCATCTTATAATCTTACCAACTGAAAAAAATGTTCTCTTAAGAAAATATCTTTTGGGGAAAAAAAGTTATTAGGGCTATTACTCTTTGAAATGTTTATATATAACATGAACCACACAAGCCTTTAGTACAAATTGAGTTTCTCTGGCATATGTTACTCTATGTCTCTGGGCCTAACCCCTACCGGTTACTTTAGGACCTCATCAATGTGGCACCCGACAAAATTTCCTCAATGTTTCTGAGCGTTCTTTAGGAGAGAGTCATGTGAGTGTCTGAAACTTACCTGTCAGCACCCATGGGACACAACAGCACCTGTAGATGCTGCTGATGAATTAAAGTCTTCAAATTGTCCACTAAATATGCCAATACATGCAGAAATAGCATATTTCTTGTTTTTGTTTTATTTTACTGAGAAAATAGGATTACTTTGTACCTGGGGATTTTGCAACATGTTTATCTGAAAATATAATCATTCAAGTTTTATTAACAGGCCTCTCTCTCTAGAAAATGCCTTAGTCTTTGAGAGTTTGAGCTGGAAGCAAATGTGAGAGGCAGAGCTGTGCCTTCTCAGAGACAACCTTCCTTTCTCATGCTGAGGACATCCTGACAGCCACTTCCTTCCATGTCCATCAAGAGGCTCACCCGTTTACCTGACGTGGCCACGTCTGCCCCTATGGGGCAATGTGGCTCGATTTCAATTGTATTTTCCATTGAAAATATATGCTCTTTATAATTTTTATTATATAATAAGACAAGAAAAGATATCAAAAGTACGATATCTTATCTAATCTAAAAATTTTCATATTGCCTTACAATCCATATTTGAACGTATGAAAATATTTGTTAATTTTTTTAAAGCTAAAAGGAATAGAAATTTTATGAGAACAAACTGATTTATTCCCATAGATTTAAAAGTCTGTCCTGAATGGGTACTTTTCTTACAATGCATAATATCATATGTGAAAGATACGCTACTCTGTGCTGCTGTGCACCCTGGGAAGGCCATGCATTTTTTAAGGTGGAAGTGACTAGGGCGCATGACTGACAATTGGTCAATTCAGAAGCAGGCGTTCCTTTGGAGACGATTTAGAGTCATGGTTGGACAATGGCTTAACCTGTTCAATAAAAGCTGTTCACAGACAACTACAAAGCCATATTTGCCACATTTCTACTGCGAGAAGCATAGAATTTAGAGAGCTGGGATTTTATCTTTTAAAAGTCAGGCTCTCTAGCACAGTTAATAGATTGTTACTTTTTGAAATTGCCTCATCCTACTGTGGAATAAAAAGGTAGCCTTCAAAAAGAAAACCTACAATGGTCCCTTGTCAGGGAGGTCACAGAGGAGATTTCTGTTTTAGGATACATAACCCCCCGAAACCCTGTCCTCCCTAAGTTTCCATGAATTAATGCTATTTTAGTTCCTGTCCATAACTCAGGTCTCTAACATGATTTATTTTCAATTTACCTCCACGTTTGCTATCGCACTTGCTCTGGGTTACCTTCAACAATAGAAAGTTCAGTGGATAAATAATGAGATTAACATTGCAATGAGGTTTTAACACAACACTGAACCCACCAAGAGAAGAGCATCTTACTGAAGCTACTGAAGAGTATTACAGAGATGCAACAGTATAACAGAGTCTGCAAGATGGGTAATCCACAGCCACTGCCTTGTAAATAACGACTTTTGAATCATTCTTGACATGCTTGCTTTAATATAAGTACCAGGACATTTTGACTCCTTAAAAGAAAATGGTTTTTATTTGCATGAAGATTGCTCAGCAACACCTTTATTTCAGCTGTGAATCTTGTAGAATCATTGACATTATCGCATCTTGTCCCTGATCTTTACCATAATCCTCATCTAAGACTCACGCCCTATCCGATTGTTTTGTTATTTCTTTGGGGTATGTCCTACAGTTAACCATCTCTTCACTTATCCATAAACCTGACCACAATTTTCCCTGATCCAGCATGTCTGTGGAAACTAAAAGCAGGATGTAGAGAATTATGTGAGGCATAGATACAGGTTTGAGTAGGGGCTCAAGTTTAAACATGCATTTCTCATGCATTGCTTGTTTTAACAAAAAACAAAAAAAAAAAAACAAAGCAATCCCCCATCCCCCAGCATTCTTATATTTGACACTGCTCATTAGACATATCAAAATTTCCTCTGTTATTATAAATAGATCTCTTAGATGTTGTAGGGCTGAAAACTGTTGACATTGAGGCTATTAAGTATCCATAACATCTTACTTTCTTCCTCTACAATCTTCTTTTTCTCCCATTTTGCAGCCAATAGATTGTGCCTGTCAGTGCCACTTACTGGAACAAGTCAATACTAATGAGCTCAAGACACTTGGGTTCCCTGGAGCTAAGGCAGCCTTTCCCCAAGTTCACTTGTGCATTTTGAGTTTATGTTCAGGAAAACAGTACCATTCCTTTAAAAAGGTGACTCCATGTCGAAGGGGACATATTTTGGGAAGAGATGATGATTCTTTTTGTATACAGATGCATGCACATGGACTTTCATAAAGTATGAGTGATGCTTGACTGATGGCTGGATGTCAAAGTCTTAACATTTATCTTCAGTAGGTTGTATATGACACATTTACTGCCGCTGTGATTAATAATGTAGTGAGACAGAAGTGGGCATCTCACGACTTTTCACTTCAAAATCAGAGACAGGAATTCAAGCCTAGGTTCTGAGGTTTATTAGTTGTGCTCTTGGACAAACTACTTATTACTCTGAGTCTAATTTCTTTCATCCCAAAATATGTAATAATATAGTATACCAAACAAACTTTCTAAACATTGATGTAGAGAAAAACTAAAAGGGCCTAAGAAATAAGAGGTACTGGACATATATTAGATTCCAACAGACTGAGACTAGTTGTTTATTAATGATAACGCTTTGTATAAATATATTAAATTAGGGTTAATTAACATTTTTTAAAAAGTGGAATGTTAGAGGCTGGCCCCATGGCTGAGTGGTTAAGTTGGTGTGCTCCACTTCAGAGGCCCAGGGTTTCACTGGTTCAGATCCTGGGTGCGGACCCAGCACCGCTCACCAGGCCATGCTGAGGCAGCATCCCACATAGCAGAACCAGAAGGACCGACAACTAGAATATACAACTATGTACTCGGGGGCTTTGGGGAGAAAAAGAGGAAAAAAAAAGATTGGCAACTGATGTTAGCACAGGTACCAATCTTTAAGAAAAATAAAAGTGGAATGTTATAATTTTTATAATATTACACATGTAATGAGTAATTTTATTAGAGAGCTTTATTGTATACAAAGTAATTTTATGTACATTGTTTCATTTGATTCCCAAACAAAGCTTGTGAGGTTAATTAGTAAAGTAAAAATAATTACACAGTTTTATAAATGAAAAAACTAAAGCTCATAAAGTGACTTGATGGAAATCACAAACATAGTGACAGGGTTAGGACAAGAACCCTGGCATTTTTGTCCTCAAATTTCAATATTTCCACCAAAATATACTGTAAGCTGTAATAATTTTTTAAGTTTTGGGGAAATAGTTCCTATAAACTATTTTTCTCTCTCTACATAAAGACAGCAAAACAGCAGAATGTCCAGGCACAATCAAGAAGTTTCCATCAGCCACTAATTACAGAGAAATGATGCAGGTATAACTAAAGATAATCCTTCTCTTCCTGTTGCTATTCTACACTAAGTAAGAAATCTGTTAATATTTTTCCAGTTCTACATTCTGAAATGAATTTGTCACATAGACCACCTAAGAATCCTGGATTACTTTCTAATAAATGGCACAATATTTGTGCTTGAATTGGTATTTACTTTACAAGTCGACTGTTTATGTTGACATAGTAGGACGGTTTGGTAATTGTGGATCAGAGCTCATGACCTGAAATGGGTGAAGTGATTTGGAATAAGATGTTTAATTTGCAAGACAGAAAAATTGAAGTGTGAGTGTATGTTGAATGCTTCTACCATAGAAGAGTCAACGCGTGTGCATACAACCAACCAGGTCCCAGTTCCCTGTACAATATTCTGCTACTGTATCTATTGCTGTAAGAAAACAGAGAGAGGGGGGTTGGCCCCGTGGCTGAGTGGTTAAGTTCGCGGGCTCCGCTGCAGGCGGCCCAGTGTTTCGTTGGTTCGAATCCTGGGTGTGGACATGGCACTGCTCATCAAACCACGCTGAGGAGGCGTCCCACATGCCACAACTACAAGGACCCACAACGAAGAATATACAACTATGTATTGGGGGCCTTTGGGGAGAAAAAGGAAAAAAAATAAAATCTTTAAAACAAAAAAGAAAGAAAGAAAACGGAGAGAGGAACAGCTGCTTCACACACTTTGAAATAAAAGTGGATCTGAAAGACAAAAAACTGAATATTAAAGTTTTTCTGAACTTCCTTATCCCCAGGAGAGGTTTCTATAAAATGTGAATGCCATTCTTCTTTTGTACCCTGTAAGTCTCCATACATTTGATGTTTTACATCTAGCCTTATTATTAGAGCTCCCGACTAAATATCTATTAAAAGTTCAATCATACAACTTGACAGTGGCCGAGGGAATCCTTAATAGCTTAAAAAGCAAGAGGAACACCAGCATAATACAATGTGTGAAGCGTTTCATGAGGTAAATAAAAACAAGAGAGAGTGAATATTATACTTGTCTGTATGTAATAGGCATGTTCATGTTGCTAGATTGTCATTTGTGCTGGATAATCACTATGATTCCACTTCATTTAAGGTTATCTTAATAACCGAAATGAATGAAAAGTTATGAAAACAGATTTGCCTGGATGAATCCCCAAGTATATTTACTGCTTTCCATCAACTTTGAGATTTTCTAAAGTATGCCTATTTAGGGGACTATCTCAGCACAAATAGAGCAAATGAGTGAGAATTCTTCCCCAGAGCAACGCATCACTCCACAGAAAGTTAACATTAATATTTATTGAGTACTTACCATGTGCCAGGCACTGTGCTAAAGGATTTGCTTGCATTGTTTTTTCCCATTTAGTTCTTATTTTGCCCCTAAGTGTAAATATAATGCTTTTTGTCTGTTATTTAAGGCTTGTGAATAGCTTGACATAAATTTGCTCCGCTTTCTTTCTCTTTGACGTATCTCTGCTTACATTCTGTGGGCATCTGTACCTCCTTCTGTATCTCCCTTCCTAGGGTGGGAGAGGGAGAGGTGTGGTAGTGGTGGATGTCGAGATAAATTACATTATGCCAATGGTTTAATTCCGAAAGGATAAAGCTTGGGTGATAGTGCCTATCTGTGGCAACCAGGGATGAAAAGAGAAAAGCTCTGAAACAAAAGCCTCGAGGAACACCAAAAATCAGGTCTGGAAAACTGTGATTAGTATGCAAATCTAACAGGAAAAGGAAGACAAAATCAGGGAAATAATAAACAAGGGTTGGCTGATGATAGGTAAAACTGGGTTGAGTTAGAGGTGGGTCAAAATCAAAAGGAAAAAGTAAGGAACATTTAAGAATTGCTGTAAATGGCAGCAGTTCCAGAGACATTCGTTTATTTGTTGCTGGGCAGGAATTAATGAAACCTGATTAAGTCTGCTTATATGACCAGTTCAGGGAGGAGAATTGCTGCCTTTTAGTTTTAATGAGTAGAGGCTGTAGGACGGCATTGCAGTTTCCTCCATTTGTTAGAAAGAGAATCAACGTGATTCCCTTAGAGATGACTCATGGATGCTATGATGGCTGGTGACAAGGAATAATATTTAATGATGTTGCACAAGCTCTGAGTGTTATTGGTTAGCCTTTTTGTTTTTTGTTTTTTGGGTTTTTTTTTTTTGCAGAAGATTAGCCCTGAGCTAACATCCATGCCCATCTTCCTCTACTTTATATGTGGTACACCTACCACACCATGGCTTGCCAAGCGGTGCCATGTCCACACCCGGGATCCCAACCGGCAAACCCTGGGCCACTGAAGCAGAACATGCACACTTAACCACTGCGCCACCGGGCCAGCCCCAAAGACATTTTATGGTCATATAAGATTTGTGGGTTACAAAGGTAAGCAGCAAAAAACACTATGACAAATACTAGTCAATCAATAAATACTTGCTTCATTTGATTCCTTTCTGTGACTGGCATTTTATCTCAAAGAATACTCTAACACAAGCTGTTCCCAAGTTGCCATATTTCAATACCTCCTTTACTCTTCCTCTCTCCCTGATGTCCATTTTCTACACCCAGTAGGAAAAGATCTATACTCAAATGTAATCAGTAGGGAAAATGAGAGAAACCAGTGATTGGTGTTATCTACATACTAAATAGATCTAACCTGAATAATAGTTTTGTAAACTTGTAACCATGTGCCCTCTAGGACCAGTCCAAACTGACCCCAACTTATCAACAGAGTAATTGAAATTGTTTTTCAGAGAATTTGCAAAGTCACATAACCAGAGCATGTGCAGAAGAGAAAATCTTGATCTGGAATGACACAGGAACCAAGGATTCTCCCCTGATGGAACCAAAGAACCAGGACATGACTGGACCCTGAAAGTCAGACTCTCAGCAGAGGCAACAGGCCATCGTCTAGGAAGAGCCAGTGTTAAAGCCCCCTCCACACCTACCATAACTGTTTAAAGCCCCCCAATCAAAACTTGCCCAACCAGATTGTCCGAGTACCAGCCTGCTCTCCCTAACCTCTTAAATTTGCCCCGAATCCTGAATCAGCAAGACAGAGTTGAGAGCATCGCCTCCTGTCTCCTTGCAGGTTGACCTTGCAATAAAACTATTGTTTTTCAAAAGCTGATTCCATAATAAGTGAGCTTTATGTGCATCAGACAACAGAAGCCCAATTTTGTGCAGTAACAAACTTAACATTTTATCCGTTCTGAAATTGCAATTTATTTAGTGACGTGGGTGAAGCATCATCCCTCTTGTTATCCAAAACAGGTTCTTATATTTCTTAATGTATGTGACTTCTTATAAAACTTTATTAATTTACTCTGTCTTGGCTCTAATTTAGTAGCAGGAGTTCTCTTTAAAAAGGAATTTTACTATTAGAATATCTTTCTCTCTTCCAGAAAAAAGACATTTATTTCTGAATACAGATAAGTCATTAGTTGTGAACATAATTGTAGCTTATTAAAACAGAATAGAAGGTAATGGTGTCCTCAGATCTGTGGAACACTGCTCTCTGTGGTGGGCAGAATTGTAAGATAGCCTCCAAGATCCCCACCCTGGTGCACGCAGTGGATGACCCCTTCCCCTTGAGTGTGTCAGACCCTGCGACCAGGATAGAGTCTCAGAAGGAGAAGAGAGAGAATGCGATGAATACACAATAAAATATACGATAAAATAAATTCTTTCACTAAAATATTTTCAAAATTCAGAACTTTGTTTTCTGCTAAAACACCACTTGATGAAATTTCTAAATGAATAGAAACATGGAATAATGAAAATATTCAATACAACTAAAATAAGGTAAAAAAGAGTAAAGATAACATAAAACTGGCTGCCAAAATAGCAAAAAAATTGTAGGCTGGCAGATATAAATACAAATATACAAATAATGGGATTAAATGTAATGGACTAAATATTCCAATAAAAAGACTGAGACTATCAGAAGGGGAAAAGAACAACCCAGTGAGCAATCTGCAAAGACTATGATCTGTCAAAAGACAAAAATAATACCATTTAGTCACAGGCTTTATTCAGGAGAAAACAATCCGTGGACTGGGGAGTGTGGTCCTCACCAGCAGGGGCGCACCCTTCCCAAGGGGTTTTGGGCGAGAGCCAGTGTTACAGAGCATTAGAAGAGGCTATGTGGACAGCGGGCCTGACCGGCCAGGAGGCAGGGGGTTTCCTTATAAGGCCAGCAGGGTCTGTCCTCTAGGGTCAGGTGAGTTGGAGGTTTGTGATTGTGTGTGTTAGGTTTTCCCTAAGTGCAGGCTGACAGAGGTTACGTTTTGCAATGTAGGCAGCCTCCATTTTGTGGGTCCCATCATATGAATTAACTAGATTAGAATTTTTAGATTTATTCACATTACTTAATTCAAGTTGCTGGAAAGACTTTCAGTAAAATACTTGAACTTGTAAACAGCAATATAAATAATTGAGTTAATCTAGTGGCAGTAGCTTGTAAAAATGGCCACAGAATCTTGCGACCCTGCATTTGCACCTTTGCAAAATTGATAATCACAGATTCTCTCGTCAAGAAGGGAGTCTATTTTCCCACTCCTTGGATTTGGCCTTGGGACTTGTTTCGGGCAATGGCCATGGACAACCTTGACGTAAGCAGAGCCTTGAAAAGCTCTGTGTTGAGGTTTGCTCTCTTTTTGTTCTTGGGAGCCCTGTGAACATGTATGAATGAGGAAGCCCAAGTTAGCTTGCTGGAAGACGGGGGCCCCACAGAGAATAGATGTGTCCTAAAGGGCAATCAACTAGGACTTCCATGAAACTAGAAATTGATTGCAGGTGCAAAGTAAGCCCAGCTGAGAGCATGAGCCCAGACTGGAAGCAGACTAGAAGCTTCTAAGCAAAGACCAGAAGCACAATGATCTACTGAGCTTGAGCCAAATTGCTAACCCCAGAATGATTGGCTAATAAATAAACATGTGATGTTTAAGGCTACTAGCTTTTAGAGTAGTTTATTATGAAACTAAAGCTAACTGATCGAGTAACTAATAATACTTCCTATAAATGCATTTAGAATCATTATTCTAATAGAAAAAGTAAAGAAAATTCAATAGCTTTTGGGAAGCCAAAAGTGATTTCTGCATTGAAAATATTTTCTGAGTAGATTGCAGGTTAAATTTATTGTATAAGATTAAGCCTGTGCCTCCCTGAGAAAATCTCTACATCTAATTTTTTTTGTCCTTAAAATAAAGAGGGTGAAGCAGGATGATCATCATCTCTAACACTCTGTGGCAGTTTTACGGCAGCAGAATCACCATCGCTGTTGGTTTTTATGATGAACTTCTAAGTCACAGTCCATAAGTGAGAAAGCACTGAGAAAGGAGCAGTATTTCTGTGCCTCCACTCTCTATCTACAACGTAAGTGGTGTCATACCAAAATTTATGTCAGAATAATTCTGCATTACTTCTGTCTTTCTGCTAATAAAATAAGATTCTAACTCTTAAAAATTTGTACCAGCTTCTCAATTCCAAATTCTTAGACTTCTGGGGCCTTGTTAAGATGGAGGGATGGCAAAGGAAAAGAAGATAGGGAAAGAGAAAGTAGGAAGATACTGGGTACTTCTCAGCGTTTACAGAAATCTTTGTTGCACGAAATCAACCTCATGGACAAAGTGTATCCCACTGATTACCTATATTAGAAGCGCCAGGTGTTAGAAGTGTAGAGCTCTAGAGTCTTTAATTTTCTGAACTGGCATCTCTCAGTTTTCGGGATTACTACGGTTTTTGAAACTTTCGTACACCTTTGAATCACATGTATTCTTGGGATTCTAAAACCAAAATACAGACATACTAGGTGTAATACGTGACTTTAGTTTATGTTTTACCAGTGGTCAAAAAAAATACTATGAGGCATATTGCTTCAAAGAACTTTTTATTAGTTTTATTAGTCGATGGATCCTTGATAATACGCTTAGTGCAGTGAGTGCCTCATTACAGAAAGTGCTTAATTGACATTTGTCATTGAATAGGTGACTCATTTAGGTCTGTTCTCTTTCAGAATGGGCAAGATATTATTTTTAATTTTTAATATGGAATAATTTTATAATCGATATTGTGTCAACTATACATGAATAGCACATCACTGTACAGTGCAACATCTCTACTTAATGTTCACTCAGCGGGTTCTGTGTTCCTTGCTGACAAGAATGAGTAGGGGCAGCTACATTAGATACAACTCCTTCCCTGGGAAATCTTAAAATATTACATAAATCTGTAAATAGATATACTATTTTCAAATTGTTAGACTCTCAAACTCATGATTAAAACAAATGTAACACAGCCTGGCTTTTGTTAAGAAATGTAATATCTTATTTTGCTAGGAAAAAATTCCTTTAATAAATTCTTTCTTCTTGGCCTTAGAATTTTAATCTGCTTAAGATAAAAAAATATCACAGGCATCAACTAGATATTTACAAAAATGTGTAAGAGGTCATCTCTTAAATAAGTAGTGCCAAAGGCATTGATATAATCTCAGCTCACAAACTGCAAATCATATTTAATATGTAATTAAAAAATCTAAGTTTTGAAGAAAAGAAGTCTCTATGGAATTAATAATAAATTATATCAGTGTGCTTACCACCATATCTTTAAAAATTTCTGCCTTTAAGAAACAGATTTGACCTTTACCTATGTAGAGTTCTCATTTACTGCTATAATATTACTTTTTTATGTTTCATAGAATTTAGTAAATCTTATAATTTTCTTCATCATAGTGTTCTATTAGCAAAGTACTATTATAGTATATATGAAAAAGCTAAGTATATTGAAAAACACATGATTAAATCTCCAATTCTCTTAAAAGCTATTTATAATATTTGGGGCATTCTTCTAAATTCCAAGCAGACTGTGAGGTGGAAGTGACATTAACAATGACTAAGATTGCCTTTCCTTAAAAACTTAACATGGCTATTTCAAATTTTTACTATAGGAGAGACAGGGTCAATGCAATAAATAATAAGGTACATAACTGAGAAGTGGGTTTGAAGTCATCATCTGAAGTTTCCCTGATCCCTCAAACAGAAATTTAAGTCAAATTAACATAATATTATCGTGTTCCCAAGACCATATAAGTAATAAATCAGAGTTTTATAGTGTTCTTTAATTTATGTGTTTTATTTTGAAACGTATTAAACAGTTATTTCATTGCATACTGTAAGTATTTTACATACTTCAAAACTAAATAATTATTTCAAAACTAAACCCAAAGATTCACTAGACTTTTAAAAATCTCAGTCGGTGATTTTCACGACGATCCTTGAGAGTCTCTGCTAGGAGGCAGCTTGCGTTACTCCACGTACAGATGAAGAAAATGTTCACTTAGGTTAAAAAGTTACACGTCTTCTTCAAGGACCTTCAGATGCTAAATGCTGGGGTTGGGTCTATGAGGTATTGCCGTGACATGCTACAAAATAACAACCTAAAATTCTTGGTGACTTACATCAAATGAGTCTTCCTTTTTGTCACTTTGTCTACTATGACTTTGCTTTGGGACGCAGTCCAGGTTCAGGACTGCACAATATGTTTTCCTGTTTTGCTACCTCAGTGGACAGAAATTTCTGGGGCATGCCCTTCTCTAGCACAGGGCACAGGAATGAAAGAGCAATGGAAACTGAGAATGCCTCTAAAATGTCTTCCTGGATGCGGCATACATCCCATTCACTCACATCCCATTGGCCAAAGCAGAGTAATCATGCGAAAGCAAAGGGAATTAATGATCGAAGTCAGTGGGGGCAGGATGGTATAATTTATAGAGAAGGAAGAGTGAATAATTGAGGATAATAATGTCAGCTGCTGTCCAGAGTTTCATAAACATACTTTCATAAACATAGTTTCCTCCTCTTCTTCATATACTCATCATCTGCTCTGTCCACTGTGAAGTACATAAAAGAAAAAGATTTGGAAATCATACAGGAGGTTTTGATTTAGTTTTACAAGTAAGTATCCATAAGGGAATTATCTAAGAAAAATGAAAAGGCAGGCCAAGCAACTTTCAGAGCGTGGTGAAGGGTAAATTCCTTAGGAATTCAGAAAAAGAAAAATTAGTTTGTCTGCAGATGAAGAAGATGTTACACTGAGAAAGTGGGGATTGAAATAAATCTTTAAGAAACGATATTTTTCTTAGCAGAGAAGAAATAAGAGGAATTTCTCCAAAATTTTTTTCTGTCCACATTTCTCTCCTTTTGTTACTCCAGTTACATGTATGCTAGGCAGCTTAATATTGTCCCCTAGGCCACTGGGACTGCTTTTGTCCTCAGTCTTTTTCTCTGGATGCTTCCATATTATTTCTATTGCCATGTCTTCCCAGTTAACACATATTCTATTCTGTAATATGTAACCTGCTCTTGAGTCACCCAATAATTTTTTTTATTTGAAATGTTATATCTTTAGGTGTAAAACTTCTATATGATTCCTTTTATATCTTTTATTTCTCCTCACAATAAATTCTTTTTTCCTTTAAAATTTTGAGGTATAATAGCTGCTTTAAAGTCCGTGTCTACGAATTCTATCATTGCTGCCATTGTTGAGCTCGTTTCTAACGGTTGAACTTCTCCTGGTTATGGGCCATGTTTTCTCACTTCTTTAGGTATCCAGTAATTGTTTTTTTATTGCGTCCTGGTATTGTACAAGGTAGGTTTCCTGGTGTCTGGACTTTTTCTTTTTATCTCACGTTAAGGAGTGTTGAGGTTCACTTTGGGAAGCATGTGAGTTCCTTGCACATCCACTTGACTCTTTGGGGACTTGTGATCCAGATTTTCCACAGCAGGTTCAGAGGAGCCTGGATCCTGGGATTTCTATCACATTTGCCCTCCAGGTATCGCTGTCGAATGTTCTGAGTTGTCAGTGGAGTTTCTTTACTCTAGTTGGTGGGAACACAAATGTTTCATGGGTGTGGGCTCTAAGATAATTCCAGTTTACAGCTCCCAGTAGTTCCTTGACTGGTTGCATGGACTTTCACCCTGTGAATTTGCACTTTACACTCATGGTGAAGTCAAGGGGACCCCGGAAAATTTTCCGAAACTCGTTTTCTGCATTATTCCCTTCTCTCTGTTATTCTGTCTCACAAACTCTAGCTACCACACTTACTCTGAACTTGATTTCCATCTCTTCAGCTCAGGGTCTACTGTGCCCTGCTTAGTACTCCCTCCTTGATCTTCATTCTGGAAAATATCTCCAGCCAGAGAGCGTGGGCAAACCTGTGTTTCTGCTTGTTTCTTTTTTCTCCGGGATCACAGTTCTCTGTTGTCCGCTGTTGGAAAAACTTTATTTCATGTATTTTGCTCTGTTTTCTATTTGTTACATCTAGAAAGAAAGTCTGGTAACAGTTAATCCAGCATGGCTGGTAGCAAAAGTCCTAATTAGTTTTTCCTCAACATTTTATTACTAAAATTTTAAAACATACAGAAAAATTTAAGGAATTTTAGAGTTAATGTTCACATACTCACCATCTAGTTTCTACCATTCATGTTTTTATCTCACATCTATCCCTGTACCCATCCTGGTGTCCGTCCATTGATATATTTTATTTTGATATACTTTAAAATAAATTGCAGACAACTGTACACTTCCTGTGTCATACTTTGGCATGCATATTATTAATTAAAATTCTATATTTGTTTACAGATTTAGTATATGCAGATTTCTGTTTACAACGAAATGCACACGTCTTAAGTATATATTCGTTGAGCTTTGATAAATGCATACATGCGTGTATTTAATCCCATCTTGCTATAGAATATTACCATCAAATTGGAGAGCTCATTCATACATTTTCCCAGTTAATTCCCAGCCCTATCCTCCCAGAGGTCATCACTGTTTTGATTTTTCCATCACAGATTAGTTTAACATGTTCTAGAATGCAAGTAAATGGAATTATATATTATGGATTCTTGTACCTAAGGCTTCTTTCACCCAGCATAGTGATTTCTTAAGATTTATCCATGCCATTGCATGTATTAGTAGTTTATTCCATTTTATTTAGTAGTATTATTCCATTGTATAAATACATGATAGTTGTTTATTCATCCCACTATTGATAGGCACTTGGTTTATTTGCAGATTTTGGCTTTTGTAAATAAAGCTGATATGAACAATTTTGTACAAGTCACCTACGGACATATATTTTTATTTCTATTAGGTAAACCTAAAATTGGAATTGCTGGGTGATGGGGTAGGTGTGTGTTATTTTTATAAGAAACTGCCTGAACTTTATCCAAGTAGTTGTACCATTTTATATGACCACAAAAAACGGATGAGCGTTTTTATCCCTCCACATCTCGCCTATGTTCAGTAAAATCAAACTTCAAATTTTAGTTATTTATGAAGGGATAAATCTTGTAGTGATATCTCATTATGGTTCTAATTTGAACTTCCCTGATGATGTAATGATGTTAAGCAATTTTTTTCACCTGTTTTTGACCATTCTTGTATGTTTTCTGTGAAGAGTCTGTTTAAAATTTTGTCTATTTTTACTAAGTTGCTTGTCTTTTTATCATTGAGTTACAAGAGTTGATAATATATTCTAAAGGAGCAGATGTTTTTAAATTTGATGATATACAGTTTATCAATTTTTCTTTTATAGTTATTTCTTTATGTGATTTGTCTAAAAAACCTTTTCATTCCCGTAAGTCAAAAAAATATTCTGCTATGTTTTCTTTTACAAGCTCATGGTTTTAGCTTTTATGTGCAGATATGGTTCACCTTAAATTAAATTCGATATAGGTGTGGGGAAGATGTCAAGGTTAATTTTTTTCAAATGAACAGTCAGTTATTCTGGCACTTTTTTGAGAAAAATTTCTTTTCCCATTGGATAATTTCACACCGTTATCAAATAGTTATATAAGTCTGGGCCCAATTCTGTTGATCCTCGTGTCAGTTATACACTGTCCTGATTATAGTAGCTTCACGTTACATCTTGGTCGGGTAATGTAAGGCCTCCAGATTTGTTCTTTTTCAAGAAGTCTGTTTATATTCTATGTTCTTTGCATTTCATATACATTTTAGATTAAAATTAGAAATTTCCAAAACAATAAGTCCTGCTGAGATTATTTTTGGGATTGCTTTTAATATATAGAGAAATTCAAGGAGAATTGATGGCTTAATAATATTAACTTTTCCAATTTATGAACATGTATATCTCTCTATTTTCTAGGTTGTCTTTAATTTCCTTTAGTAATATTTTGTAGTTCAGTGCAGATTTTGCACATCTTTAAAAAAATTCATTCCTAATTATTTTGGCTTTAACGTTATTATAAGTAGATTTTTAAAAATATTATTCAGTTTTTTGTTGCTAGTACAGAGAAATGCAATAGGTTTACATATTTTAACTTTGTATACTGCAGTTTTTCTAAATTCATTTAATACTCCTATGTATATACATGCGAGTAATATATACAAATGTCCACTAAATTCATGTGTGAGAATGTTCATAGCAGCACCCTTTTATAATAGCCAAAAGTGAACCCATCAGATGTTCATCTACAGAAGAATGGATAAACAAATTGTTATATAGCCAATGGGCTATGATACAGCAGTAAACATGAATGAACTACTATATACAAAAATGTAAATGAATTTCCCAAACTGTTGAGTGAAAGTACCAAGTAACACCCAAGTAGTTGCATTTAAACAAAATTCAAAAGCAGATAAAACAAATCTGTGATGTCGGAAGTCAGAATATGATTCACCTCTGAAGAGGTAGGAGGGAGGTAATTGGAGGGTGCAGGAGAGGCCTCTGAGACTCAGGGAATGGTCTATTTTCTACCATGTTTGGGGGTTAAATGGGTTATGAATTCTGAGATAATTCATATGTATGGACACGTTATTTGTGTACTTTTTGTGTGTTATAGTTCAATACAAAAGTAAACCTTTGTAATGAAAAATCACCCTACTTATTCCTGTATAGATTTTTTAAACCAAAGTATTAGAATTCAGTATTGCTTTGGGGAAGCCGTATTCAGTCACTTATTGATGAGGAGTAAAACCGTAGTGAGGAAAAGATGAATGACTGATATAACAACCACTGACCAGATTTAACAATACCCTAAACACAGGGAGGAACTCACCTTACGGTCACTTCAGCTAGTTCATATTTAATATAGATTTTTTGCCTATATAAATAAAAGTCTTTATGTTTACTGGATCACTAATAAACTTCTGGGTAATTTATATTTTTTAAATGATTCACACTTTTTTAATAAAAAATTCAATAATGGGAAACATTTATGAAAATAATTGGGCTGGACATATGAACAAACTGTACAGTAAAGAAATATTGCCTCTTAGAGTTTTCATTTCCTTTCGCATCTTTTCTAAGCCATTTAATCCAGAGCCTGCTGATTGGGTAGAACGGACAGGTAACTGCCTAAGGTGATGATATACAAAGGTTTCTAAAACACCAAGAGAATGGATTAAAATACAGTGTCATTTAACTGTAGTTTTTAGAAGTTGTTCTTTATCCAACTAGCAAAAAAGAAAATCGAAAATACTTCAGCTGCAACGTATACACACATCTATATACATGAAAAAGAGAATAATCGGGTATTACAGAAAAGTGTAAAATGTTTTACTAAGTTTTTCAAGACATTTTCTATGAATCAATCAAGAGTTAATAATTGGATGTTTTATAAATATAATTTTTATTTATAGATATGTAGTTTTTTCCATTATTATTATATAATATTGAATATATTCAATATAATATTGAAAAATTAAAGACCATATGTTAATTCATAGGCGGCCCATGGCACCTACCTACAGGTTTGCATATCACACTTTTATGCTGTTTCTTATATACTCTCTCCAGGAACTTGGCTCTGGGTAGAGCACGCAGAGGGAAGGAATGGAGCATTAACTAGCTTCCAAACCATGACTAACTCTTCCAACTCGTGATAGTGGCTGACCCTTTGCTTGGAGAGCTATTGTCATTGCCTGAACAAGAAGAAACGTCTCTTAACAATATTGTTTATAATTAGGGTCCAGAGACATCAGGTGGTCTAGCGGAGGCACCGGCTGAGTAAAGCATAGAGGACAATCATTCTCCAGCAGAGGGTGACCAACGGATCACATGAGAGTGACCATGTCCATGTCAGCAGTGGTCCCTGATCCCCTGGGGTCTGCCAAGCTGGATCTGAAGCAAACTAGGGAACCCATAGCAGCTGTGGATGTCAGACCATCAGCAGCCCTTCTGCGGTGATGTTAGGATGCCTGGCCCATGAGTATAAATGATGCATTCATTTCTACTACATTAAAGCCAGCATTCTTGCTAATAGAAGAGAGATATACAGACCAGGACACTGCTGATTCAGGAACGCGACAGGTATGCATGAGGCAAAACAGGTCACAGAGATGGCATATTAAACTTGGGAAGATCAAAGCAGAGACCTAGCTCTGAGGCGTTACAGGGTTTCACGGATTCAAATTGTAGGTAATGAAGTGCAAGGTGAATTTCTCAAAAATCAAAACATGTGCATTCCAGGAATTTGAATCTGGGGGCTCTTGCCAGGGTGTTAAATTCTGTGCCAAAGAAGAAGATCCTCATGTTGATAAACTCTCATAGATCCAGTTTTATATCATGCCACCTTCGTTCCAGAAGCCTCATGATCCACTCCTAGGCATGTGCTCCTGTTTCCTGTTGGTACGAACCAGCCGGAACCTGCAGCTTACAGAGTTTATAATATCTCTCCTTTCCCGCCGGGCCTACTCCTTACACAGTCAGGCCACGCTCGTGATTGGTTTGTGTTTTATGCTGGTCTCAGCCTATCAATAACCAATGCTGTGTTTGAACCAGCCCTTATGGTCCTTATCATGATTGCAAGATGCCCTTCAGCAGTAACCATCAGGAAACTTTGACAAATAAAAGTTTATTACTCACAGGACCTGGAAATTACACAGCACACCTGGGGCCACACCGTGAGGTCATGGGTAGAGAGAGAGAGGGCATGCACGGGCCTGAGGTTCTGCTTTTATTGGGGTTCAGTGTCGGGGCATAGGGTTTCGCTGGCTCACTCTGCATTGATAAATTTAAAACCAAACAGCAGGAATTTAAAGAACAAGAAGAGGAAAAAAAAAAAAAACGCAACCCAGTGGCCCAAATTGTCAGTTATTGAAATCAACCAAAATCTGTAAAAGAAAGGAGCCTCAGTGGGGGAGGCGGCCTCGCCCTTTATCTAGTCCTGTGGCTGGCAGCGTGCTTATTCCAGAGAGCCTTCCTTCAAGTGGATGCCCCTTTGAAGTGGCTGCCTAGGCAATCACAGCCTACCTCAGGCACTTGCATTACAAAAATGAAATAAACTTGTAGGGCTTGCACTACAGTTCGGTGGCCAGGAGGACAGGTGGGAGCAGATCCAGAGCAGGCAAGCATCTGGTAGGACACTTGCCCCATTTGAAGTTGTACAATAATCCTCAAGAAGCAGAGGGCTCTTTTTCTGATAAGGATTTGACCATTTCTGCACCTAGAAGGCTCAGGAAAATCTCCAGAGCATCTACCCAAATATTCCAGTCCCAAGGCTCCCTTTCCTGCTTTATCACGGTCCTGATATTGGACACGTGCCAAAACTGTGATTTCAACATTTTCTGAGTTTCTGCTACTCTAGGATTGGGTCCTGATCCTAGTCTGTGCTTTGGCTCCCTTGAAGCTTGCTTAAATGCTTCCGTGGAGCCCCTCTGGCTCTCACACTTTTCTTTTACTTGGTATTTAATTGCTTAAACTGGTAATTTTCTTTCTTTAGAGCATCAGTAGTATTCAATAATAGGTACTTGACTCATGGTCCTTATAATTTGATTCGCCCTACACCTCTCCAACGTCGGAGATGAGCCAGTCCATCTTCTTCTCCCCCCGTTCACTGCAGGCAAAAATCTTAGAACTGAGTTCTACAGGATGTTAAGAAACATCAAATCCCACTACGGAGACATGGGATTCTCATTGTTCACTAGCTGGTGAATGATCAAACTCCAGAATCCTTAGAATCTGCTTCTTAGGGCTGTTCCTGGTACCAATTTCTTAGTCTTCCCTAGAAGCAGGGACCGAGACAAAGATGTGGGAGCAAGAAGTTTATCAAGATTTGCTCTTAGGAGAAAAGGTTTACATAAAGAAAGCAGGATGACACCGTGGAGATCTACACAAGGATGTGGTCTCAGCTGAGTCAAAATTGGGTGAATTGTAACGCAAAGTTGATTCCATCTTGAGGGGAGGGGACCAGGATTTTGTGCTCCCCTCTGAGTCTGTCATTGGCTGTGGGCTGCCCCTGGGTGGGCAGAGCCTCTCAGATGAGGCAGCTTCTATTTTGCGAATGGCAATTTTCCAAAGAAGGAGGAATCTATGAGCTAGTAACAGTCAAGTCTCACAGCAGCCGGGGAATGGGTGCACTTGCTCAGAAAAGGGACCACGCTGTGCTGCAGCAAACCACGGCTAGAGTGAACCGTTGGAACCGTTGATGTTGAGACTGATGCACAGTTCCATAACTTACAACCTGCCTGGTAGTTGGTATTTCATTTTATCAGAAAGTAATAAAAATATTTATACTGGATATGTTTTCTTATCTCCCTATTAACAACTGACTAGAAAGTAAAGATACTTGAAAATGGTATTACATAATTGTTTTTCCTTATTTTTATAATCCAAGGTTATTTATTAGCTGCATTGTAATTAGCAATAAGAGAATATTTAATTAACTTTAGTAAGTGGCTAAGTCATTGTTTATATCAACACTTGAATTTCCCTATCTTGGGTACAAAACCAAATATTCAACATAAGGAACAAAAAATTTAACATGGATGCAAGGGGGGAGTATTCTTGATTATCATGTCACATTTGTACAATTTCTGTTAATGATCTTATTTGAAAATGATATTCCCTTATGTCTGAGGTTTATGCTAAGATAAGCCACCTATAAAACATAATATGTAATGAGGTTAAATATAAATTCTTTGGAAAATCTTCTGGAATAACTAATCAAGAAGCGGTGCAGAGGCCGAGCTTTTATGAGCTCGGCTCAGCTGTCTAGAGGCAGGAGTCCCTGCCAGCTGCTTTTGTCAGTATCCTGATGAATTTCACCAGATTTTATTGGTAATGAGAGACTGACAAGATGCTCTGGTGTGAATGAAGGTCCTTCTTCTTCACAAATTTATCGAGTAGGCACTCATTACCAAAATCACACTCTCATTATTTCATCCGTACACTACTTGCTGATTTGTGCTCTTGGAAGAGAACGAGCAGTTTCTAACAATAAAAGAAATCTCATGAATTGGTGATAAAAATGTGCATTTTCATAGCACTGTACAGTCTTTCCACTACTGTCACATTTTTCCTCTCATTGGATTTTTGCAACTGCACTATGAAGTTGGCAAGGCATGCAAGTCTGGATTTTTGGTTTGTTTGTTTTATGGGTTGTTATGGGTTTTACTGTTTTTGATAAACAGACATTCAAGCACATCCAAGGTAATGTAGAAGGATGTGTTAGATCCCAAACCAGACTCGGGCCCATTTCCTGGTATCTCCAAAGCCTTTTAACATTTATAATGCTCCACTGTTTTCTCTCAATAGATAATAAAGCATTTTATAAATACATTTGTAAAAAATAGCATTATTTTCACTTTATTAATGAAATATATCAGTCACATAATCCTGGAGGTTTAATAACACTTGCAAAGTCAAGTTGGCCCCATTTGACACTGCCCTGTATCTGGAGAATGCCAATTTTGCTGATTACTGCCTTTTCAATTGTTAGCAGCAGGACTTAAACTTGGCTGAGGGTTTTAGCGATAGAATAATACTTAGTGAAGTGGCCCAAATTCAGGAAGCAGGCTGAAAGAGTGCGGCAGCACAATTCAAAATACCTTCCCAACAGGAAACAGTTTAACTCAGCCGCTCTGTTCAATTTGCTGCCCGGTGCCGTCATGACAGCTGCTTATGTCAAAAACCGCCGAGCGCTTCTCCCTCCCCGCAACGAGGAGGCAGCAGGTGCAAAGATCAAGCTGCTCTCCCGATGTGGAAACATGGCGTTCAGCGAGGAGGCAGGGACTCAGATCAAACAATAGTTATCAAGGGCATCAGCTCCACGGAACAACTGCCAGCCTCCTGCCCTCCAGCGCACTCCATCCTCCTGCTCCATCTGATCTTTAGGGGTGATTCCAGCAGTGGAGGATAAACAGAAGGTTCAAGAAAATAAAGAACACAAGGCATCAGATGTTTGCACTGCCCATTTAGAAATCTGTATGCTCCTAGAAGTGTTATTTCCGGGTAGAGTACCACCAGACAGTAAGGAGCAATGTGAAGGGTTAACACAATCCTCGCTCCGTGGCAGGGGGTTTATATCTGCGGCTTGTGCTCATGCCAGACTCAGGCCGAGGTGATTTATAATAGCCTAAAGTTCTAATATAAAAAGCACATAGCTGCAGGGAGACATGCCAGCCCCCCTTACACAGCCTGTCATTTCCTTGGAAACATAATAATTAAGATGTCTGGTATAACTGCTTCTGCCAGAAATATTTTTAGATTTCAGCCCGTTTCAAGAAACTCTAAATTCAAGGGGAGAATTATTAAATACTGCATGACAAACTGAGGAAAGTATTCTTACAGGTTTGTTCTGTCAAAAGGAACAGATACTTCATCTAAATCTCTTGACAGTAACTAGAAAAGTATCTAGACTCGAATTAAAAATAAAAGGCTTGGCACCAGTTTGATTAGAGCAAAAGCATATGAAATGGGAGATAAATATTCACTCTTAATCAGAAGAAGTTTTTCAGTCCAAAAGACTGACACAATTTTAAAGGTAGAATGACATCTCCCCCACCCTCAAATTAATGCAATTGCCTTTTCTGATTACCCGTGTTATTCACAAACTACTTATCATACTGTGGGGGCGCTGCTGAGTGAGGACGTTACTCAGTATCCTTCTTCTTGCAACTGTCAGAGGAAGCAATGCGTGATGTGTATGGTGGATTAATTTCCTGCAGGTGTGATGAAACCATGTCTACATTAAAGTAACTTACCTTGTGACATGTTTAACTTAAGGAGGGATACCTTTAGATAGTTAAAAGGAAGATTTGAATTTGACAGTTTAAATAATTAAAAAGAGAGGCTGAATAGCAGCCTTTAACAATGGATGCCATTTTTCTGATCTCTTTCAGGAGTTCTTAATGCAAACTCTTATTATGGACTGAGGTGAGGCCATAAACTCAATTCAATTACAATAAAACAGTCAATAGCTATATGATGATAGCAAAGATTATATTACACTTTTTATCATGAATATTGAGAGAAAGAATAATTAAAGAGGCGTTTAGATTCAACTAACATTTGCTTAAATCCCTGTATGTTCCGGATAATGTGCTGGGTTACCACCCCCACGTCTGCTATCTCATTTAACCTTCACACTGTCCACTGAAAGATCTGTTCTCTCCCTGTTTTTAAGTGAGGTAACTGAATCTCAACATCACAGTTCTGGAAGACAAATCTGTGATTTTTCTCTGCCACATTTAGTCAGTGACTCTTTTCTTTTTGAATTACATTTCATTAAAAAATGCACATCTGGGGCCTGGCCCCGTGGCTGAGTGATTAAAGTTCTCAGTGCTCCGCTTTGGCAGCCTGGCTTCGCAGGTTCAGATCCTGGGTGCAGACCTATTCCACTCATCAGCCATGCTGTGGAGGTGACCCACATACAAAGTAGAGGAGGATTGGCATGGATGTTAGCTCAGGGCTAATCTTCCTCAAGCAAAAAAAAAAAAGTATATCTTTGTTTTCATGAAAGACCATTAAAAATGCCTTCTTTCTGTTTTCAAAAATTAGTGTTAAAAGTTATAATTCGATAAAATATCTACTATAATTTGCTGCACAAAAAAGTCCTCCGAGAATGAGAGGAATTCATTTTGAGGAGCCATTTAAGTTACAATAATACTAGCTAAATAGACTCCTATTCAAAATGTGACTTAAAGGTTTACACAGATGTTGCTGACACAAGTCAAAGGAGCGCAACCTCGATGCTGCAATGTTCGTTCTCCTCATCTTGCTCTATTTTCTTCCTTGCGCTCATCACCTCTCCATCCCTAGCTCTACTTCTCTCTATGTGTCTATTTCTACTTGTGTACCTTCATATATAGGTATCCATTCTTCTTTCTCTGTCACTTGTCTATTGATATTTACTATTTTCCTCCCCCACTGCAACCAAAAGTGAGCAGTACCTTGAGAGCAAAGGATCTGTCTGGTTCACTGGTGTTCTCATTCACTTGATTTATGGTAGGCTCAATAAATATTTGTGGATGAAGAAATGATGCACTTATTGACTGACTAATAGGCGTGTCTAATTTATAGGCATAGTGGGATAAATAGTGTCCTCCTAAAATTCATGTCCACCTGGAACCTCGGAATGTGAACTTACCTGGAAATAGAGACGTTATAGATGTAATTACTTAAGGATCAGGAGATTAAGTCATCTTGGACCTGGAGTGACTTTGACTCCAATGACTGGTATTCTTATAAGAAGAGGAAAGGACCAAGAAGAAGGCATGTGAGGTGGAGGCTGAGGGTGGAGTTGTGCTGCCGTGAGTAAGGGATGCCTGGAGCCACTAGGAGCTGGAAGAGGGAAGCAAGGATTCTGCCTTAGAGCCTTCAAGGGAGCACGGACCTGCTGACGCCTGGATTTCAGACTCCTGGCCTCCAGAGAGAATAACGTTCTGTGTTTTAAGCTAACTAGTTTGTGGTTCTTTGTTATGGCTGGCCTTGGAAACTAACACAACAGGAAGTGTCAGCATATTTGTGTGCTGCGTTTCAGCATATTTGACCAACTTTGGCTGCAAGAAAACTTTGCCGAAGCCCACTCTTCTCAAAGAATTAAGTCAGGTGTGTGGGATGCAGACTTGAATAAGATTAAATGGACCTGAGGAATTTACCATTTTCTAGGGGCGATAGAAAAAGGCTGAAGACAATTGCAAATCACAAAAATAAGCAAGTTTGCTAAATGACAGAAAAACAGTCAAGTCAGGACACATGAGAAAATCAATATTTTGTTGGTTGTGAGGATCTGAGAAAACAATTTCATTCCACTTTAATATGTATTCTGATTGCTCTGACCTTAAATTAAGACGGTATGGCTACCATGAGTACACACAAACATGTGTATATATACGTGTGTGTATACATATATGTGTCACAAGATTATTGCACTTAGTTGTCTATTCTATTTGTGTTTATGTGTGTGTATATGCACACACAGCCGTATGTGTGTGATAAATATATGTTTACATAGATAGAGCCAGCCCTCGTGCTCCAGTGGTTAAGATCTGGTGCTCACCACTGCGGCTGGATGTTTCCTGGTCAGGGAACCACACCACCCATCTGTCGGTGGTCGTGCTGTGGTGGTTGTGTGTTGCTGTGATGCTGAAAGCTCTGCCACCAGGATTTCTCATGCCAGCAGGGTCACCCATGGTGGACAGGTTTCAGCGGAGCTTCCTGACTCAGACAGACCAGGACCGAAAAAACTGGCCTTGAAAACCCCGTGAATAGCAGCGGAGCACTGTCTGATATGGCACCGGAAAGTGAAAGGATGGGGCAGAAAGACCAGGGGGGCTCCCTCCGCTGCCCACAGGGGTGCTAAGACACAGAATCCACTTTACGGCGCTAATGACAACAACATAGATGGAGACAGGTGACTGGAATGTCTGTCCTAAAGTAGAGGTTTAAAGTGGAGAGCTGTTTGTTCCCACTCACTTTTTAATTGTCCTAATGTTGAAATACTCTGTTTTTGTATGAATTACTGACTTCCAGGTCCCCACCTGGATTGATCACTTGCCGACATGTGTGTCAAAGACTGTTTTGTCTGTCTGTCTCTAACGTGCAAGGATCAGTCCTAAAATCATGGCACGGGCACGCAACAATTCTCTTCTTTTCCGCTCTGTTTTTATTCCCTACGTTCTGCTGGACAAATGTGTGCGTGGCCCCAGCACTCTCGTCGACCGCACGACTCTGCAGCTGGGGGCAGGCCCGGCCGCAGTCGGGACCGAGGGTGCTCTCTCGACTTGTGTGGCCTCCAGCAGGGAGGTTATCACCTTCTGACTCAGCTGCTGCTTTGGAGACTATTTTCCGAAACATCCGCCCTTCCTGGCGTTTACCTCTCCCGGCCGGCTGCACCGCGCTGCCTGTCTTTGGGCCTGAGTTTAGATTCTCATGCTCTCATGTGGCTTCTTTTGCCAGATACATCTGTTCCCTTTGCACAGAGGCGTGTGGCAGTCGTGCTCAGTTTGAACAGGCAAAAGCAGGGAGTCGATTCCACAAGGCTGAACCCCTCAGGACACCCTCATGGACGTCTTTTCATTCTCTTGTCAAAGATTATTTCAAAAGTACACTTGACAGGAGAGGCACTAAATGATGATGAAGAGATAAACTACTTAGCTGGAATCAGAATGCTTTCCTTCCTTCGGAGCCTTGAGAATGTGATTCTGATGAGGATCCTTGGTGCTTCAGCTCAAGTTACAACGTTTTCCATTAAGAGAAAGAGTCGCTGCCTCTTGGAGCATTGGGATGACGGTGTATCAGTATTTCCAAGCAGGGAAAAGTCAAAGCGATTTTCCTGTGAATACTGCTGACGCTAGTACCTAATGTTAGCATGTTCCACCGTTTTCACCACATCAAACTAAAACCTACCACAATGTTAATTATTTACATTTAAATTTGTTTTTGGAGCTGGTGATGCTGGGAAGAAAGTACAACTGTTGTTAGGACATCTTGAGTCAATGAGGCCTTGAAATATGATATTTGATATATGGTTGTGTATTTGCATTCTGGGGCATAATTTTAAATTACAGCTACAATACATATTCTGGCTGAATTATAATTTATTAAATTATTTCTATGGGGGCATCATGTCAATTTCAAAGATTTACGAATATAATTCCTTGCCTGCCACTGGTCCGGTGCACAAGCCTCACTTTTCTGTGTGTGCCCTCACTGAGGCCGCTGCGCGTCCCAACTCCTTTTAGGATCACCTTTTCCTTCCCGCAAGTTCAAACCATGCCCGCCATTCAAGAATGGATTTAGCTGTCATTCTTTTTTGATAGTTCTTTTTTTTTTAAATTTGTGACATATAAAACACATCTCTATTTTTAAAACTGGGAATACTTGACGAAACCCAGATTCTTTACCACAGTAATGAAGTCTTTAATGAACTAGTTGTGTAACAGTTTAACTCTCCCTAATTGTTAAACGTTTACTAAGACAAGACTAATGAAGTCTTTGATAGATAGTACTATCACACATACACTACACCTAGAAAGATAGAGCATGATGGTCATATCCAGAATGTTAGTGTGGATAACTGAGAGGACCACTGCTGACAAGAGCTGTTCACATTTTCATTGCACAGGTTTTGGAATTTGTAGACAACTGGTGAATAAATTGGTAAGCATCACCAATCCTCTGTAATGAGGAAGCACTCAGCCCACACTCTCACATTACCATGCTTCTTTGCTCCCACACTCTTTGCTCATGCTTTTTTTTTTTTTTTTTGATGAGGAAGATTGTCCCTGAGCTAACATCTGTGCCCATCCTCCTCTATTTTATGTGGGATGCCAACACAGCATGGCTTGACAAGTGGCGCTAGGTCTGTGCCTGGGATCCAGACCTGTGAACCCCGGGCCACCGAAGCTGAGCGTGCAAACTTAGCTGCTTCACCATTGGGGCAGCCCTGCTCACACTTTCTAGCTTACACTACACACTGGACTGCAATTCTTAGTTTACATCTCTGCCATTCTTTAGTCTGTGGATAGCGTAGGGAAAAATCTGATTTATTTATCTTGGAGTCTTTAGTAACTGGCACAGGTGTAGAGTTCAGCGAGATGACCCTTGCATTTTATAAGGGTGTTTGAGTTTAAAGAGTTTAAGTGATTTGTTTTAGAAAATAAAACTGCCTCTTGACAACAAGCTAGACCTTTGCTTTTTTCTAAAGTAAGCATTGATAACAAAGACATTGACAGAAAACTATGAATTATTTTTCAGTTACTAAAGTTGATCTTTTGCCTTAGGACACCAACATCACTCAACAGTGTTTAATAAAATTGGTATCTGGCACTGTAATACTCACACTGCAGATTATCCATAATGCATTACTCTCCTGACAACCATGATATTCCAACTGAGCTCATCCTGCCATCAATTGCGATATTAGAAGAAGAATGGACTAATTGTGATTATAGTATTGACTAAACGTAATTAGGAAGCTAAATTCCCCTCCTAAACTCCAGGCATCGGTGGGGACAAATGCTGAAGGGAGTTGTATCCAGCTCTGAATAGGGGGTCATCATTTGATAGTTTTCTTTGAAATGTCTCTGAGAGGTAATAGTATTCTGTTGCCTGGCTGAGATGTTTAAATCTGATTAAATCATGGTTATTTCATGCAGATTTTCAATTTAGACAATTTCACAGGCCCTGAGTATTCTTTTTTCCTAACTGGCATCATCCAGTTCACCAAGTGCTCCTTATATCATTTATCTGTAAAACCTTAGATGCTACGCTTTCGTTATACTTCCCTAGTGCCACCGAGCAAGGAAATCCAGAGATGGGTAAATTTCATTTTGCAAAGTGCGGGTATGACTGCTCACCAAGTTCTCCTCTGCCAGTTCTTAAAAGGCTTCCGGCGCCGGTGAAGGAATCGTGGAGGTATGGCTCATCTCAGAATTCAGTTCACTTTGTAACCCATCTCTTGTCTACTTAGATCAGTAAGGATGGTATTGTATGCCATTAAGGGAAAGACACTTTATTCCCCTTTTTCACATTGCCATTTTCACAATCTCCTCCTTTCCAGCCCCTTACGGTCATCTCTGGAGCTGGACGCTGGACCATCTGCTATGGGGTGTCTCTTGTTCTGTCCTTCTCCTCTGACTTTCACAAACTGAGGGGAGACGCTGATTATCTCCCTTCGAATAGACATCAAACGCTGTCATTAAAAACCCATCAGTGAAACAGTTTTCAAAATTGCCGTTTGTTTCCCATGATTTGCCTGTGGGGCTTTTCAATAAAAAGGAAAGATTCCCATTTTAAAAGGTTGCAAATTGTCTCAAGCTTCCCCTGCCTGCAAGTTTAATCTAAACCAAGGTGACTGCTGCCCTATTACACTAAGATTGCTGAGAAGGACCGCGAGAGCAACATTGGCAGCAGGATTTCTGGTCATAAATAAATTCATGAAACCTTATTCCTTCAATTGGAAACCGAGGATGTTACTGTTTCAGCCGTGCCAATAACAATGGGAATCTGAACTGGCTTAGACCTATCTTTGCATTGTCAGTATCTGGCAAGACATGAACTTTGGAGCTTTCTCAAGAACAGCCACAGGGTGATAATAACAATAAATAAATAGATATTTCTGAAAAACCAAGGCTACGAGCATGTGCACTAGGAAAGTTACCAGGAAATTTCAATAGGACCAGGCATCTCCTCTAATGATTATGTCCTTTAGAAAGAGCCATTTTCTTCTTTTTTAGGATGATTAGCCCTGCGCTACCATCTGCCACCAATCCTCCTCCTTTTGCTGAGGAAGACTTGCCCTGAGCTAACATCCGTGCCCATCTTCCTCTACTTTATATGTAGGACACTGCCACAGCATGGCTTGACAAGCAGTGCGTGGATCTGTGCCTTGGGTCCAAACTGGCGGACCCCGGGCCGCCAGAGCAGAATGTGCAAACTTAGCTGCTGCGCCGCTGGGCTGGCCCCAGAAGGAGCTAGATTTTGACATTGCTTTGCAATGTTGCAAAATGAATTGTGCTTTAATAATTAATACTCTCAAAGATAAGAAAATAAGTTCTGAAGGAAAACAAATGTTAATGCACCCTTCCTTATTTATCTTAGATTCCTATGAAATTGTGGAATAGGTTTACAGCAGGCTAATCAGTTTTATCCTTTTGGTTCTGGCTAGCAGTGTGAAAGGTCCTGGGTGTGGTAAAAACTGCACACTATGGGATCAGTTCTGACTCTTGGAACTCCACAGGATGTGTTGAGAAAGTGAAGTCTCCAGATAAGTTCTTTCATTAACATAGAATATGTCCTTCATTATGTTTCCTATTCACTTGTGTTAATTAGTACTTCAAAACCCTATGTCTATATTAACCATGATTGTCTATCTTTACTATATATTGCGGGACAAATTGCTATCTTGATGTGGATTCTTTTATAAACAATACATAGAGTCAAATGTTCATTACATTTTTGTGCCTTTTTAAAGAAACAGAAAACTTTGCTTTACTTTCAATTACAAATGTTGAATCTGCATCTGTGTTTCCTCTTCCTGACATTCATACTCTCACAAGATGCCATCATCTGAGCTATGTCATGTGAATGATTCATTTCAGAGGGAAACACATGTAAGAAAGCAAGTTTGATGGTGAGCTGGCAAACATTCCTTCACTCCTTTTTTAAATCAGGGAGTGGAGTAACTGTTAAGTATCTGAAAGATTTTCCTCTAAGCACCAAATTTAGCATTTATTTTAACATAGGCATTTTTCTAAAACTGATTGTGCTTATTTTATGCCTTGATGGAAAGAATTTCCTAAGGAAAACTTTTTCTTGATGCTTGAGAATTATAATTATGGATGTTATTGTATTCTTTTAAAAAAATCTTAAAATTACTGAGGCATACAAAATTGTCTACTCCTACACGTAAAGGCCCTTAACTTCTATGATTACAAATTATGCACCAGCTTTTCAGAATCTCTGGCAGCTTCTTCAATGAGGCAATGCCAAACTAATTTCCTTCTTGTAACTGAGAGTTTGTACCCAGCAGCCATTAATACAGCAGGAGCTTTGGTTCAGAAGAATCTGGGCTCCAGGACAGGGTATACACCATGGAACTTGGTTAAGTTAATAGCCTAATGAAGCCTCAGTTTCATCGTCAATACAATGGTGACAATAAGAGAATTTAACCTATAGTGTTGAACTGAGATTTAATTAAAATATAGCATGTAGAGTTACTACAGGAATAATAAGCAGTGAATAAATGTCATCTATTGCTAAGAACAGCGCTTGGTAGAATGGATATTTGCCCTGAAACCTGAAAAGTCAGCCATGAAAAAACTGGAGTAAAAATATTCCCAAGTTGCAACTGAGAAATCCTTGAGTTAACAAGAGCATTTTTGAGTCACAGAGATGAAGTCAGTAGGCTTTTAGTAGAAATCTGAGATAAAGTGGGAGATGTAGTATAAAGACCATTGTAAAGGGCAGACATGGCAAGAAATCTGTTTTTTTCCCTTGCATGAGTTTAGGTAGTAGAATGGTCATGAAAGGGGTTTCTTGAGATGGAATCTACTCCTGGTGAAAATGCTATGAAGAGAGTTGAAATGACAACACAGGATTTAGAATATGACATAAACTCAGTTGATAAAGCAGCAACAGGGTTTGAGAGGACTGACTCCAATTTTGAAAGAAGTTCTGCTGTGGGTAAGATGCTATCAAACAGCATCGCATGCTGCAGAGACATCGTTCATGAAAGGAAGAGTCAATCAATGCAGCAAACTTCATTCTTGTCTTATTTTAGGAAATTGCCACAGCCACCCCAACCCTCAGTGACCACCACCCTGATCAGTCAGCAGCCATCCACATGGAGGCAGGACCCTCCACCAGCGGAAAAAAAAAAGATTATGACTCGCTGAAGGCTCAGATGATGGTTAGCAATTTTAGCAATAAAGCATTTTTTAATTAAGATATGTGCGTTGCTTGTTTTATACATGATGCTGTTGCACACAATAGACCACAGTATTGTGTAAACATAACTTCTATATGCACTGGGAAATAAAAATTTGTGGCATTTATTGCAATATTCACTTTATTGTGTTGGTCTGGAACTGAACCTGCAATATCTCTGAGGTGTGCCTGTTCTTTGTTACAGTGGCCTTCCCACACTCATCCAGAGTAACATGATGTTGCTCATCCTGAGAAAACCAAGGGAGAGAGGTTATACAATTAAGATCACATAGTAGTAACAGTAGAGGTGAGACTTAACCTAACAATCTGACTGCAGATTCTGAACTCTTAACAATGATGCAAAACTGCCTGACATGTGGCATTAAGATATCATTCAGGTGTAATGAATTATCTTCTGTTTCTATTTCTTTAACTGATACATGGAAATTAACACCGTTCCTATAACGATGGAAATATTTACAAGAAACTTTTACTGGAATTGGTGAATTTAGCTTTAAATATAACAATAAAATTTCATTAGTTGGCATTTATAATAATCTTTACACTTAGGATAATTTTTATGTTTTATGAAAAAGCATATGATAAGGAAGTTTTGTTTAGAAAATATTTCAAGGTAGACTATTTATCATTAATTAATGTTAGATACTCTTAATAACTTGAGAAGTTGGTCAGTATCCAGTAATCTATTTTTAAAGGTTTTTGACAAACTGAAATTTAGAAGAAAGCCATTGTTGAGTTTTTTACCTCCTAACATAATTGTCCAACTATTCTTTAACATAGCATGTAGAGATGTGAGGTACCAAGTACATGGAGATTGGGACCTATTTTTTAGTCATACTCTTTGTTTTTTTGCTGAGGGAGATTAGCCCTGAGCTAACATCTGTGCCAATCTTCCTCCACTTTGTATGTGGGTTGCTGCCACAGCACAGCTAATGAGTAGTGGATGTCCATGCCTGGGATCCGAACCCATGAACTCAAGCCGCCAAAGAGGAGTGTGTTGAACTTAACCACACGCCACAAGGCTGGCCCCCATACTCTTCCGTTATTATGATTATTGAAAATTTGAACACAAAATACTTATCTCTCCATCAGTATTGCTTATAAGAGGGAGGATCTAAACTGAATTTAAGAGATTAAAGGAAAATTACAGTGGCCCTGTGCAAACTGTGCTTGTTTTCAGGGCTGTCTTGATTCTTAATTTTCTCCTCGTACTGTAGTGTTGTGCCATAGACTTTGAAGATCACCTTATATTAACTGTTGAGTTGTATCTTATAATGACCCAGCTTTAAAAGTATTCTTATCTAAAGAATTCAAAAGTAATCTTAATACCAGCTTAATCAGAGAAAAGAATGTTCTTATTTTAGTGACAAAAACAGGCATCCATAAAGAAACTAATCTCGGAAGTCATGAAGTTATCTACTCCCACCATCTTACATTGTAGAGGAAGAATTTGAGGCTCACAAAGATGAAATTCGGGGCTGGCTTTCCAGAATGTTAGTGGCACAGCTTAGAATAATGGCCTGCTAGTTTCCTGACATTCAGATTCTGCACTTCCCACTACATGATGCTGCCTGTCAGGACTTCACAGTGTGAGGAAATAATTGTTTGAGTCTTCTCATTCCCTGTCCTGTCTACTTACTCGCATCACATACTCGGCACTGTTTGAAGACGTTTCAATCGTCAGCATTGCTGTTTAAAAAGACTCAATTCCTTAAACATTGTTCCTGCATCCACATTGCAATTTTATAGCTTTGTTTTTCTTAATGCATTTTTCTCATGTGATAAATTTACCTTTAAACAGGAAAAATCACCTCTCCTCTGTTCCCATTTCTATATCTCTTGCCCTCGAGATATGCTCCCTAATTAGTCAAATGATTGTCACCTAATTAACTGAACTCTAATTTTGATCTGTCTGCTCACTACCTTCTCCTTGAGTGAGACAAGCCCTCGGGAAATGAAAGCTTGTCATCGTAGTATCTGACTGTGAAGGGTTATAGTTCACATATTCACGAACGTTTTGTCACTCAGCCTTTTCTTCGCCTCATGCTAGAAAAGTACTACTTGCCACAAAAATATATTTATCTGTCTTAACTTATGTGACTCAAGCCAGCTCATAATTGCCCAAACTAGATTATAGTCATAGGTGCGCAGTGTCTGTGTTGAAGGCAAAAACAGATACTGTAATTTTATCTGTTCCATACTAACTGTACTTTTTTTTAAGGAATAAAGGATAAAGGAGAGTTTTGGGGCATCCTCTCTTCCAACTTACACTTCTTTGGATGATTCCAGCCCTGTTGGAAAAATATCTGCAATGAGGTTGGAAAATTGTGTTGGGCTAGCTAGATTTGGATGGTTGGCCATAAATAGAGTGAGGGGCACCTCAATTTCAATCCTGCTGTCCATTGCCTGGACATAGTTCTCATTATTTGGCTTGAGAAGTGTAATCACTTTAGGCATGGTGTCTCTCAGCAGCAACACGGTTTCCCATTCCTCGTCAGGCTGTGCAAGATCCTAACCAGAAGCAGAGCAACTGCACTTTCAGGTTCTCGCCTGCAAAGCCCAGTCATCCGAATGTGGGCAGCGGCACTGGAAAAGCAAATTGTATTTAAATAGATAAGTATATACTTTTTTAAATACTTGTTTTTTCCTTTATTGTGACCAATATGCTTGGCTGAGTGGGTGTCGTCTCTCTTTTCAGGACTTGCCTGGACTCATCTCAGGAAAAAGAGATAATATATTTGAATAAACGTCCCTTAGACATCATGGTTCTTCTGTAAGAATACTGCATTGTTCTAAGCGACACCTAAAATCATAGAGATTATTTTAGCAGTTGACAGAAATTGTATTGTTTAATGTACACCAATGTGCAACTTGGGGAAATAATCGTTGCAGGGCCTTTCACCTTTAAAACACAGAGCTCATCAGGGAGGCACAGTCGTTTGACATCTTTTCCCACTGTGTTCTGCCAAACACTTAGCAACACAAGTAATTTTCAGCAACCTTGGGGCATGCTTCCTTTCAAATTTCAGAAAAACAATGTTTTCACGGCAAAGTAATGAACACCTAATAAACACTCAGAAAGCTGCTCCTGGTTGGTGAGCTGACCTGTCTTCACGAGCTGTTCTTCTATTCATTAATGTATTTGATGGCTGTGCTCCTAGGAGATGAAGGAAACTAGTTTTTGCCAGTTAAGGCACTAGCTAATCATGTGATTAAATCAGCCTCAAAGCAGAGTCAAATTAAGGTTTTCAGTGAGTACAGAAGGAGCTACTAAAAACATCTCCAAAATTCTTCTTCTTACATCCTCTCCTCAGCTGCCTAGGATTCACAAGATGGAGGAGACAAGATGCCAAAATCGCTTGAATATTTACTCATCTGTTCACCTTACGTATTCATTACCCAAGACATACTCATTCATTATACTAAAAAGCAAATCAGGGGCTGGCCTGGTGGTGGAGTGATTAGGTTCAGGTGCTCTGCTTTGGCGACCCGGGGTTTGTGGGTTCAGATCCCAGGCACAGACCTGTGTACTGCTCGTTGGACTGTGCTGTGGCAGCATCCCACATACAAGGTAGAGGGGGATTGGCATGGATATTAGCTCAGTGACAATCTTCCTTGTGAAAGAGGAGGAAGGTGGGCAACAGATGTTAGCTCAGGGCCAGTCTTCCTCACCAAAAAAAAAAAAAGTAAATCAGGAAATTCAAACAAGAAAAACACAAGGAAAAATAAAAACAAAAAAAAATCACCCTAAATCCAACCACACAAAGTTAAGCACTCCTACCATTTTGTGTGAATTCTTTCAGATATTTTCCCCATTATTGTATGCAGATAATTGGCATCACAACACATTCTGTTCTATAATCTGCATTTGTTACTACACAGTTTTATCACTCTTTCTCTATCAAAGAACCTCTAACTATATTTCCATTTTATAGGGCTGTATATATTTTGGTAGTCTTAATATTCCATATTTTTGATAGGCAGACTCCTAATGTGGGTCGTAAATTGTTTCCAAGTTTATGCTACTACAAAAATATTTACAAATAGCCTTCTTACATATTGTCATATTTTAATATGCTATTTCCCCAAATATCCAAATCTGAATAAGCAGTTTGTCTGTCAGTCATTTCAAGAGCAATGATGTTACAAGAAAGAGTTTATGTATTTTATGCATTCTTCTCAAATCATCACATTGACTGTCTAAAAAGATGCTCACTCAGAGTCTAAATTTAATAAAATTGATGGCGGTGTTATTTCATCAAGGACGTTTATAAAGGGAGGCCAGCATTTTATTTTCCCCTGAGTGCATGGCTGTGAGCGATCCAGTGACTACGTGTCCAGTTTGGTGCCACTGCCAGGACTTCTACCCACCGTTACTTTTGGGCCACTGGTGCAAATGTTCACACAGTGAAAAAAGGCAAATAATGCCTGAGCGTTATTATGAGAACAGTCTCCACGTTGGCTCTCCCCAGAAGAAAGTGAGAGTCATCCGCCAGTCAGCAAACCACAACCTGTACCACTGACCTGATGGGAGTGACTTGGTCATGGAGCCACCAAGTCTGCACAGTTGCTCTCTCACCAAGCACTTGTGGACCACATTTCTAGTCTGTGGAGATGCATCACTGAACACAACGGTGGGTCAAGCTCATTGCTGTCTTTTAAAATGTATGAATAGTCATCATATATGAGACTCTTGTAAAAGTATTAGGTAGAAGCTGATCAGGAGTGTGTAGATGTGATACCCAATACATTGATTTCTCTGGACACCTCAAATTTAGGTGTGGATTTTTAAAGAAACTTGGCAGTTGGCTCTTTACTGATGTACTTTTTCTAGACGAATAAAGTCTCTGGTATAAACTTTGTTTAAATAGAGCCTTCAATTTTTGATCTCATCACATGATGGGGCTGCCTAATTTTCAGAAAGTTCATATCAACGAAATTTTCTCTGCTGCTACAAAACAACGAAAATGGCTTTGATTAAATACCTTGAAAGATCTAGTCAGTGAAATTTTCAGAAAATTAAGCTTAATCAGCAGACTGCAGTCTATTCTTCTACATTTGTATGTGTTCTCTTTTGATATTCCAATAATATATGTTTTTGGCAGGGAAACTAGAACACGACTGAAAATCATACAATTAAGTCATTAAAAACTAACACTTACTACCAACCTATTTCCAGAATCTGAGATTATTCATGAGGTAAAAACAATTGGAGGTGTGTCATCCAATTGAAACATCGTGGGTAGTTTGTACCTGTCACACTCATTTGTTGGGGAAGCACGGTTTGCCTGGTAGGAGCGAAAAAGCCTACCTTCCCAACAGATTTGTGCTTGTTGGTTTAGAGATGTTTTATTTTACCAACTATAAAACCTGGGCAACTAGAAATAAGTTACACTTTAGTCCTTATCAGTTTATACCTTTCCAAAAACTTTCTGAGACTTCCTCACTGATATTCAATCTATCAGGATACTGAGTACGGACTGCTGGCCATAGTTTTCATCTGGCAGTTATAGCTCCAGCACGAAGGATTTATAGGCAAAAGCAAAACCAGAAGGAAACATAGGGCAATATATTTCCAAATTAAAATATCTAAGAGGTGGGCCATAGTGAAGCAACAGCCCCCAAATCCGGGAGCATCGTCCTGTATAAAGGCACTAAAGATGTCAGGCTTCCTGTGAAGAGATGGAGCCATCCGTCTCAGTCTGTAGACTGGAGAGTAGGGTGCTGCAAGCACCCAGATGAATAGTGGCAACAGCAAAGGAATAGTCTCATATTTTCTTCCTTGGCACGTATTGGGTCTGTTTGGAGGTATATTTTATCAAAGATAAGTAAGAAGAAAAAAAATAAAAAGTCCAAAATGTGGAATATATTTTGAAAAATAAGAGAAAAGAAGAATCATAGGCTTGTAGGAGAGGTGCCCAAAATTAATCAAAGAAAGAATATTTGTAAAGATGAGATTTATGTTCTTAATAAGGTGCAAGAAATATCACCTCTATAAAATGAAAGTGAGAGGTCACAGAGCAACATCCAGAAGAAGGATAGCAGAGTGACGACTCATAACATCCTATCGGGATACAAGCACATGGATGAAAGTGGAGAAACTGAAGGTTAATGGAACACATAACAGCAAAATCATGAGCCACTCACTCAGGAGGCTGGAAAGAAGACACAGAGCGGAATTGTAATAGTGATTCTCAGGACATTGTGAGGAGTTCTCCTAGAATACTAAGTGTGAGATCAGTAACAGAAACCTTCTTGGCGTTGGGGATAAAGAAAAAAAGATACAAACTTTTAGTATTAGTTTATCGGCATAAAGGAAAAAAACAATAATAAGACTTATAATACAAAAGAGAATTTCCTGATTAGACAAATTGCCTGGGTAGCTATCCTCACAGTGCTCGCTGAGTCCAGACAAAACTAGTGAAAGGGAGTCCTGTGTATCTTTTCAGTTATAATGATAAAGGAAAAGATAACCAACATACATCCACGCGAAAACACCAGGTTATTTACAAAACAAAAAGCAAGCAAAAAGTTATCAGATTACATTCAGACTTCGTCTCTGAAAGACTAAATGTCAGGAAAATGTTGATCAGTCTTTAGAGGTTTTTAGAAGATTTATATTAATCTTTTTTCACCCAATAATTCTGATTCCAGATCAGCATTTGGTGCACAGAATGATCTCAACATCCTACTCAACAACTACAGAAGAAAGAAGACCAAGTTTGTCAACACAAAACGTGCCAAGAATACTGTGTCCTGGCCCAAGGACTTGACCTTTTGCTTGCTGTGGCAGATATATTCAGATTTTCCAGATGGATGACTCAGAATTTGTAAGCCTGACGTAATTAAAATTGCAGATGATTTTACTAACTCCATTTACTCAGATTCTATTCTCTCCAAACAAATTTTTGTTTGCAAATTGGCTGCCCACGTAAGATACCTACAAAGAGAAGGTTTTCCAGCTGGAAAACTTGTGTCCAGGTTTCCTTTAAAGTTGTAACTTTGCAGTACTTGAATGTGGATAATTTGGCATATGACTTATATATCAATCCAGAACATTTTTTGAAAAGTGAGTCCATCCCTGTGGAACAGAAATAGTCTTGGTTTGCGAGAAAAGCGTGTGTCTCAAAGACTTCCTGTACACCTGTGCACTGCGAGGTATTTGCTGATGGACATAAAGCCTCTGTGGACCCAAGCATCTGGTTTTACCTTTGGTATTTAAAATTTTATTTTAGACATTAGATTAAAAGCACTGGTTTCTTTAATTTTCACAGTAACTACAGGAGAAGATTCTGCTTTTTAAAAATGTTTTATGTGAGATAATTGAGCCTCTTAAAAGATAGGAACATTGACAATATCCATTGTTGTTTTGGAATCCTCCTTAATTAGCATATTTTATAGACATTGTGCAATATGCAGACAATAGAAATTCATTTTCTATAAATTCCACCACTACCTTTAAAATCCTGCTTTGATAAATTGAAATTCATTGTACTCATTCTAATCGCTGGCATTCGCCTACAAAGCAAACAATATAAACATGTTATAAGTGTTTAAAAAACGTTATATCTTGAAGTAAATAATACAGAGGTGCCTGAAATTTGATGTGCAATGAAATCTCATAAATCCTAGATCATTCCAGCAACACGTTGATTGTTCAGCTTCTCCTAGATATGCTCAATGGATAAAACTGAAAATAATAGAAGTTGCAGTTTTCTTTCTAGTACCATCAGTGAAGCATCTACCACGTGTTAAAAACCTGAAAAGCTCGGCTTCTTAAGTGGGACAGTACAGTTCACTTTAGGCGTACTGTGATGATAAAACAGGCAAGCTGGGAAAGCTTCTCTGAAAGCAGCATTTTAAACATGCCAGCTCCTTGATTAGGGCTCAAAGTCTGGGAATGATACACGGTGGCTCTTGTCTCTGACCTCTGAGTAGTTCCTCATTTTTCGAGAAATAGACCTGTGTTTGCAGCTGAGTGGCTTGCTTCTTTCTGCTTTTGTTTGATAGATGTTTGAGGAGTGGAGGCTGGTTATCCCCTGGCTAGAGAAGAGTACTACGAACACTCATTGAGTCACTTGTTGGAGGATGTGGTTACTAGAATTGTTATATTTCATTTGGATGGAAGAAAATAGAACTGAAGTTGGATATACATCAGAAACAAATGTTTTCTGAAATTGAAGCTTTCTATAAACCAAGGAAGTGAAACTGGCCATCACATCTCCTTATATGTTTGAAATAAGTGGCTTTCATGGTGGGACTGCTGAAGTCAGAGAAGATTGTTCTGTCATATATAATAGTTTTCCGATATGAGTTATATTTCTTTTATGTGGGGAATAGGATGGAATAGTTTACTTGTATGTGCATATAAGGATGCCTTGGTGAAAACCATAACGGAAAATAAAATTACCCTTTTTCTTCTTGAGACAAACTGCATGCATCAGTTATTTATAGCTGCATAACAAGTTATCCCAAAACCAGTGACTTAAGATAATGGTAAATATTTATTACCTCTCATAACTTTTGAGGGTCCAAAGCATCTTGGCCAGGCAGTTCTTGAACTGGGCTGGGTCTGTTGCTCACAGACATTAGCCAGAGCTGCAGGCTTCTGAAGGGCTGACTGGGGCTGGAGGAGCCACTGAAGAGTTTACTCGCAGACTTGGCAGGCAAGTTGGTGTTGATTATCGGTGAGAGATCCTACTGTCTCTACAAGTGGGCCTCTGTACAGGGACCTCTGCTTCAACGTCCATGTGGCATGTTGGATGGCTTTGCCCAGAGTGAGTGATACAAGAGATGAAGGCAGAAATTTTAATGTCTTTTTGATTTAGTCTTAGAAGACACGTAGCATCATGTCCACAATATCTAATTGGTTTACAAATCAGCCTTGTTTAATGCGGGAGGCAACTATACAAGCATGTAAATACAAGGAGGTGAGAATCATTGGAGAATGGTTAGCTCAGTCCATCTTCTGGCCTCCAGTGATTCATGCCTTCATGCCCACCCCCTCATGAAAAATCTACCTCTTCTCTCCAAATGTTCTCCAAACTCTCATCCATTTCCAACATCAGCTCAAATATAGTATCTTGTCTTTTTTTTGTGTGTGAGGAAGATTAGCCCTGAGCTTACATCTGTGCCAGTCTTACTCCACTTTATATGTGGGTTGCTGCCACAGCATGGCTGATGAATGGCGTAGGTCTGCACCTGGGATCCAAACCCACAACCCTGGACCACTGAAGTAGAACTTGCTGAACTTAACCACTACACCATGGGCCAGCCCCCAGGGTCTCGTCTTTGAAATTGGGTTCAGGTGTGGGCGAGACACTTCAGGTGTGGTGTCTAGAGTGCAGGTCCTCTTGATCTGAGAACTGTGACCTACAGACACAAGTTATTTGCCTGACCTCTCTACCTTCCATAAAGTCAACACAATAGTGGGACAGATGCAGAATTACCGGCATGGCCCTTCTTACTAATAAAGAGGAAAATGGGAACTACGCAGCAGTCACTATTCTACAACATTTCTGAAACCCAGAATGACACATATTACTAGTTCCCAGATTAGGGCTCAAAGTCTGAGGACGATATTCTGTGGCTCTTGGAACTTGCCTCTGAGCAATTTCTCCTTTTGCACAAAATGTAGCCCGTGTTTGCTGTTGAGTGTCTTTCTTCAGCCTGCTTACTGCTACAGAAGTGTCAATGTCCAATAGACTTTTTTCTTTCCCTTTTTTTAAATTGAGATAAAATTGACATATTGTGTAAGTTTAAGGTGGACGGCATGTTGATTTGATACACTTATATATTGCAATGTGATTACCACCATAGCGTTAGCTAACACCTCTTTCATGTCACTTGATTATCACACTTAGCGTAATGCTCTCAAGGTCCATCCGTGTCACTGAAAATGGCAGGATTTCATTCTTTCTCGTGGCTGAATAGTATTCCATTGTATATATATATACCACATGTTCTTTATCCATCCATCATCTATTGACAGACACTTAGGTTGTTTCCATATGTTGACTATTGCTGCAATAAACATGGGAGTTCAGATATCTTGTTTTCATTTCCTTTGAATATATACCCAGAAGTGGGATTGATGGATCATGTGGTAGTTACTTTTTTAATATTATGAGGAAAGTTCATGCTTTTTGTAAAACTCCTAGAAGAATACATGGGGAGGAAGCTCCTTGACATTCATCAATGATTCTTTTGGATATGACTCCAAAAAAACAATCAACAAGAGCAAAAATCAACAAACAAGACTATATAAAACTAAAATGCTTTTGCACAGCAAAGGAAAGCATCAACAAAATGAAAAATCAACCTACAGAAGTGGAGAAAATATTGGCAAACCTTATATTGGATAAGGGGTTAGTATATAAAATATATAAAGAACACACGTAACTCAATATCCAAGCACAAATAATCTGATTGAAAAATGGGCAGACGAAGTGAATAGACATTTTCCCAAAGAAGACACCCAAATGGCTAAAAGGTACAGGAAAAGATACTGAATATCACCAATCAGGGAAATGCAAGTCAAAACCACAGTAAAATATTACTTTACACCTTTTAGAGTGACTATTTTTAAGAAGACAAGAGATATCAAGTGTTGACAAAGATGTGGAGAAAAGGAAGCCTTTGTGTACCATCAGAGGGACTTTTTTCATCGAGTTCTGTCATTGTCTCTTTCAGTGCAAATTGACCATGGAGTGCAATTCTCTTAATACTTTTTTGGGTCCCCTATGAATGTTATTGGGTTAAATTCACTAGACAAAAGGCACAGCTGTAAATCACCTTTCTACATGTGCTTCTGCTTAGGCTGCTGAGCAACACTGCCTTGCATTCTTAGAAGCTACTATTTGTCATATCAGTTCTCTGAGGCATGGCCCTGGGTACATCCCTAGATACAAGGTTTTAACAATGGATTTTACTGTCACATCCTTGGTTCTATTATTAGACTTTTGTGATTTAATAGTAGACCACTGAATGATATCCTGCAAAGATGTCATTGCCCTAATCCCCGACACCTGTGAATATGTTACCTTACGTGGCAAAAAGCTCTTGGCAGATGTGATTAAGTGTTAGGTCTTGAAGATGGGGAGATCATCCCGGATTACGCAGGTGGGCCCAGGGTAATGGCAAGGGTCCTTATAAGATATCCAGGAGAGTCTGAGTCAGAGAAGGTGGTGTGATAACATAACCAGAGGTCACAGGGATATGTCTGTGAGCCAAGGACTGTGGACAGCTATAGATGCTGAAAAAGGCACAGAGCAGATTCTCCTCTGGAGCCTCCAGAAGGAGTGGGTTCTGGTGGCATCTTGATTTCAGCCCTGTAGGGCCCATTTTGGACTTCTGATCTGCAAACTGCTAGATAGTAAATTTGTGTTGTTTATAAACTGTAGGTTTTTGGTAATTTGTTATAGTAGCAGTAGAAACTGGTATAACTATTTTCCTGAATATGCTTTGGATTTGCCCAGACGGCATTGCTTAATTTTAACATGCTTTGCCACCTCGAGAGGCTGGGAATTTCCAGAAGGTCGTTCCTCTCTTACGTTCAAAAAGTTTTTTGTTGAGCCTTCTCTTGCATTTTACTGTAAGCATCAAGCAGAAATGGGCTGGTACCTTCAATACTCGCTAGAAACATCCTTATCTAGGTTATACGGTACATTAAGTACGTTATCTCCTTTCCAAATTGTAACAGACACACTTTCTGACATTACACAAGCTTCTGCTTTCTCATGTTTTTTGCCGTTTATTATGAATAGATCACTGAGACATGTAAATGCTTTTCTTAATAAGTTAAATTTTGTACAGAACAACATTTTGTTAGTTTCCAAAACACTGAGACTAAATATGGGCTGTAGTTTTACATTTTGTAAAGCCAGTGAAATAATAAAGAATTCAAACTAATTGTTTGGGCAATTCAGTTTCAACACAAATTATTAGGATATAAAAATAAGAATTCTATTGATAAATAAAGGACTAATTCATATAATAGTTATGTTGATTTTCTCATCATAGTTTATCAAATATTCAATTTATATCTATTCTATTTTGCTACAGTTAATGAAAATTTTATTTAGTTATTTAAATAATGTTTGATTTCTTCAATACTATATTGAGTTACATATACAATGCATTTTGAAGATATTTTGATTTACACAGTAATAGTATTTACAGTATTTCTCAGTATAACATAATGTGCTATTCTGTAAAGCACTGACATACAATTTTATTTTATTCATTCAAGTATATGCATGTCTCTCAGTGCTGGTTTATGATGTTGTAAAGTTTGGAAAAAATAAACTTGGAATTATATGCTGGGTTGGTAAAAACATGTCATTAAATAAACAGTTTCAGTTTAAAATACGATTTTTACTAAAATGATACACTTGAATTAGCACAAATGAGGCTTTTCTTAAAATTTCTGTACATATTCTATTTCTTTAGGAAAATTTCTACTAGTCCTTTTTATTGCTATGTTTCTTATATAATTCATCTCACTGCTGACAGACTATCTACTCAAAAAGTAGAACTTATCAATTACACTTTTTCCTCAAATTGTTCTTAACGGGACAGACAACAATGGAGCAGGATGATATTTTATGGGCTACTGTTGTGTGTGTTTACTCAGCAGACACATACCTGAAACAATTTCTCAAAAAGCCAGCCTGCTACCTGTCAGACCCACATTCTGTCCTCATTTCCTACTCTAATCATCCTTCTTTAAGACGAGATATTTTGTCTCTGGATATGTGAAGTGAGATACAAACATGACGTTTAGATCGCCAACACATCCAGCTGTTAGCAGCAATGAGAGCAGTTTCCTGAATTGGTTGGTCATGAAGGGGTCAGGGCCTGAATGAACGTAATCCAGGTAAATACACTGTATCACTTGTGGAGTGTTGGCCAGAAATTGCTGACTTGTATGGATGCCAGGCAGGGACAGCACCGACATCAGGAGGTCAGGGCGAGGACACTGAGTGCTTCAGGTGGGACCCGGGGGTGCTGGAGGGGAGGTGAGAGGGCACTGAAGACACTCGGCCCATGTCCACGTTTGCCTGCAGCTGGAAGGCACCTCCGTGAATACCTGCATTACTGATGTGTGTCTGTCACACCTGTCATTCTGGCACATCATCATTAGAGCTGCATCTTTTTTCCGTGTGCAATCTGGTTGCTGCTACCTGCCCGTTCCTGTGTTCTTTAAAATTCTCCTCACTTTCCTTCCTCACCTCTGATTCGGCCTCTAATTTCTCCTCTGTCTCCTCTGCTTAAATGCATTACACTTGAACTTGATAATTCACTTCTGTTCTTTCTCCAACTAGCAGCTCTCATTTCTCCCTTGTGATTCCCCACAAAAGTAAATAACTTTTGGCACCTGGGATTTTTCCCTATTTGAAAACAAGAAAAAATAACAATCTAAAGGCAAATGAGAATATCTCAGAGTAATACAAATACCAGTGATAAATGGAAAGGGCCACATGACTGCTGGGTGCCAAGTATAAAATAATCTAATGTGACTGAAAAAACTAGACAAATTTACATCATTTGTATAGAGGTAAGTTTACTTGTTTTGTAGCTAACTCACATGTGCTAATTCAGAAATGAAAATTCTATCAGAATGAACCAACCATATGCTGATAATTCAATCTATCATATCAGATCATGTTGTTCTAGTTCCGATCATTTTAGAATATAAAAAAATAAAATAAATTATGTGATTTGTTCCCCCAAACTTATATTTCCTCCGTTGTATTTTTATTTAAAGAAATGTCAAGTAAAATGTATTTCTTTTTTTAACAGAGCTAATTTTGAGCAGGACTCAGAATGTATGGAAAGAATACCTCGTAAGTGTCACCACACAACTGCTGACAACAAAAGCCCATGAGTCAGCCTCCATGTTTTCCTCATCTCCACATTCAACCCACTGGCAAGTCCTTTGGCATTACTTCTGAAATATATTTTAAATCTAATCATTTGTATTCATTTCTAGTGCCACCGTCATAGGCCAAACCATCCTTATCTCATTTCTGATGTACTGTAGTAGTCTTTTAGTTCTTTTTTTTTTTTCTATTTCCACGTTTGCTGTTTCTCCAACCTCCTAATTCATCCAGGTGGTCTTAACATTTTTCTTGAAGTCTGATGAAAACTTTGGGTCATTTCCCAGAATAATTGTTTCTAAAATAAAATATTTTGAATTACAGGAAAAATAATTACATTTAAATATCCCCTAAATTATTTGTGAAATGTAAATCAATTCATGTCACTATTGTGTTCAAAAGATTCTCATTGAATTAAAAGGAAAATTAAACTACTAATCATGACCTACAAGATTCAGCTGACATCTATCTCTGGCATCTACCTTGCTTACCAGTCTCTAGCTAAACATATTTTATTTTCCATTAATACCCAAACTTAGTATGTCCTATGGTGTTTGAATTTGATGTTCCCTATTTCAGTTTCTCATGTCACATTACATCTTCTGCCAGTCTGTACTCTTTTTCATCCTACGCTCAGTTTCCGTTAAATAAAAGTGCAGAAAGTGTTGGTTCTAGTCTTATTGATCAAAGTAGTAACAGTAAGTAAAAGACGGTCATTGCTTTCACAGGCCACTTGTTGAAAGCTTCTTTTCAAGGATCTTTAGATTTTTTAGTGATATTTGCATTGTGCAAAAATTTTGACATTTCCAACAGCGTGTGTCATATATTGAATTTGGACTTGATAAAAATGTTTTCTTGATAAAATTTATTGATAGATTTAAATGGAGTTTTTTATTAATCTTTTGAAATTGTTTTTTCCATACTCCTGCAAGATATAAAAGGATAAACATACTAATAGCCATCTTTTTACTACATATAGGAAAATCTCAAACTTAAATGTTAAAACAGATTACTTTGCGGTCTAACGAAGTATATAAAAAATAAGGCTATCCTTTAGTGTATGCTCTGATTGAAATTAGTGATTCATCATAATATATCATGGCTTAATTGGCTAAGCTCAGCAGTACATGCTTATCGTCAATGACGGCAAAAAAGTTAAAACCACCAATTGCCTGCAAATTATTGAAGAATAGTTCAAGAAAGGGGATTAAGCTGGACAAGAGTCATTTATGAAAAGAGTCAACTGAGACAACATGCTGGAGCTTTCATTAAACTAATGAGGGGAGGCTCCCACACTCACAGGTTAAGGGCTTTCCCTTAGGGTTGGAATTGAAACTAACGCCATCTTGTTTTGAGGTGGTTCGCTGAAAGTTAGTCTGGGGTTTAAAACACTGGGCACAATATAATCGGGAATAGAACATGATTATGAGTCTCCTGTGAGAGAATTTAAAAAGTACCATCATAATATAGTTCAAATGTCTGATCAAGTTTGTTCAGCTATTTTTATCTAAAATGATGAAGTTTTGTCAATGTTGGACAAGTTCCTTTGTGATTTTATTGCATTTGATCTTAGAGAATAAAGAGCAAACTTTCTCATCTTTACTTGCAAATAGTATATGAGTAAGAAGATTAACACTTTATACATGAAATAATGCACAATTTATAAAGTTTTTCCAGATATGCTTGCTAATTTATCTTTTCCCAAAAATAATTTATGACAATAAAACCAATACACGTATTTTCATCATATATATGTTATTTGTACACCCAAATAAAGAGGAATAATTCTGTTTCACATAACTCCAAAACTTTATGAATCTATTTTGGAAGAAAAATAAATAAATGCTTTAATTTTCCAAGCTATTTTATTATTTCACCAACATGATATAGGGAAAATAAGTATGAATCAACACAAACAATAATGTGAGTAGCAGAGATGTTGGAAATAATGAAACTTGGAAGATATGATTAATAATTTAGCTCAGGTGAAAATGATATGAATATATGCAGTTCAACATCTTCTTGTCTTCATCAGTCCAGCATTAGTCATTTACAAACATCTTTAAGAAAATACCTGATTGCTAAATAGACATTGGAGAGGATATTTAACAACAATAGACTGCGTTGTACATATGTGCTAAATTGGGGGTGAGTAGGGTGGAAGCCAGTTTTATTCTTAAAAGGTCATAGTCATAACACATAGTCCTTTCTTGTGTTAACAAAATAGAGTTGATAATCATAATTCAAAGATATTGGAAACCAATGATACATTTCAGAGCTCTGTCTGTGCACTGCTAAACAGATTTTGAAAACCCTTACCACACATGTTTAAAAAGAGGACATTATTGAAAATATCTCTAAATATACTCTGTCATTAGCATTTTATTTTGTGATTATATCATCGGGATTCTAAAACTTAGCTGGTCTCACACAATTTGTTTTCCTCAAAAAAAAAAAAAAAAGAGCATTTCTTGACTGGGTAACAACATTGACTATGACAATATCACAATGATAGACTCATTTGGATATGATTTTATTTGAGCTCAGGCTCCTCTGTGGTTAGCTTGACCACTTGGTGATTCCTATGCATTGCAGTTGTTTTCTGATATTTAAGTACAGTTTGGGTAGCACAGACATGCTTTTTTGTTGGCTGCTCAAGAAGAAAACATAGGACTTTTTTTCTCAAAGTAAAGTTGTTAATTGTTGCTCTTATTAAATAAACAGGTAACAAATTCAGACAAAACCTCTCTAGTGTAGAGAGTGGAAACTCACGATGGTGGGTCCAAGGTCTCTGCAGCTTTTCACTGCTGTGCTCCCCTGTTATGACCCTGACTCCTCTGTTCCCAGGATAACAATGCAAACTGTTCCTAGACTCTTGTGGCTATGCCTCCCCTGTGCTTCACAGTCTAGTTTTCTCACCTGCCATATTGTATCTGTCACTTTTTGTGTCTCCTGTTTGAAGCCATTGGGGCATAACAACTCTTTTATGCTGTTACTGTGGATGTTATAATGACAGCAGGGCCCTGAATATCCATTTAAGGCAGAAATGCGGCTGTTTCCTCTTGATGTTGAGGATGCCAGTGCCTGAGTTTAGATGTCTTTCACACGTGGTGAACACATTACTACCCATAGTGCTGATGCATCCACAGTCAAGGTGTCAAATCTCTGTTTTCCCTCTGCTTTAAAAAATTTCCATTTATATGGATTTTTTACATTGTGACTGAAGTATGAGCCTGTGAGAACTTATCTAGAGGACAATCTTGGGGATAGTAAACACTGTTTTCTGTTTAGAATCAACCTTCTCTCCAACTTTGGCTTAATGACCGTGAATCTATTTGTGGGACTCTTCTACTTTTTCCTGAGGGTGAATTCCTTCATAGGAGGCACCTCATCTCCTTGCCCAGGCAAGCTTAGTTTCTAGGCTGTGCACAATGCGGTTTCAAATTTGAGTCCCTGCTGCCCTGAGCTATGCCAGCCAATTCCTTTGACCATGGCATGGAAAAAGACATACAAAACACTTTGAAACAGGAAAGCTTGGGTATCTCCTGTTAAATGTTGCAGGAATGGCACAAAAAAGCATGTTACTACTCTCTTTTTTCCCTTTTATAACCAGAAGCAATATTCCCAGGTACTCACTTTAAAGATACACTACCGTTTACTTTTAAGCACTAGATACAGTTTTCTTTCCATACTTTGCCATGCTGAAAAAAAGAGGAAAGGGAAGGAAAATATTGCAGCAACTGCATTGTTTAATAAATTAATCTATTAATGTGTGTATGTATACACGTATGTATGTGTCTAGATATTGTCGAATGGAAAATCAGTGAAAAGAACAGACAGATAATACCATAGCAAGAAAATTCCTTATTCATTTTGCTATATGATTTAAACAGTGTTAAATAAAAGTTACGTTCAGAGCTATTCTCTCACTGAATGCATTCTCTCATTACCATTGCAACAACAAATATAAGATAGGAAAATGTCGTTTGCCCTGGTACATCTATTCTATGCTTTTTGGCTTAGATTTACTATGTTAATTACCAACTGTGGTTAGTTCTTAGACTAAGCATTTGCTTTGGGCTTCAGTGTAATCTCAAGTTTTCTTCATTAATTTTGGCTCCCGAGACAAATTACAAGGTCAGGATAAACTAAGTTCGACCTTCATATGTCTCTTGTTTCCTTAGGACATGACATTTATCTCCAACTGATAGGTTTTTGTTTTTCTAATAACTGAATAACAATTAATTCTCTTTGTGATCTTAATAGCCTTACATTCTTTGCTTTTGTTTGCCAAGGGTAAATGTCATAGTAATTTTTCAACATACCTATTTCCTTTTCAGTATTCAAATTTACATTATTTCTGACAAATAAGCAAGCACTTAATTGTTTACAAAGTACAAGATAACTTATTGTTTATTTGCAATACTAATTTTCATATTTAAAAAGAAATCATAAAATATTTACACTCTATACTACTTTAGGTTAATGGTCTTTAAAAATTGCAATTTTAAGAAGGCTAATTTCTGAGTGACTTCATTGTTCTCATGTGGTTGAACCTATATTTTTGTTTATTTTAAAACATTTAATAAAATACAACTGCTTATTGTTCAGGCACAGATGCTGAAAATACGTGTTGAAAATCCCATGCCCTCCTGATTCCTGATCATTGACCCAGCAACATTTTCTCCTTTTTGTGGAAGAATTTAGGATTGTCCCTTTATTCTATTGTTCTGCATTTCACCCTGCTGTGCCTAGTGCTGATATTTTTACATTCACTGTCCAAGTTACTCAGAGGTTTTTAAAATTCTACATATTTCCTCCTACACAGTAAACTTGTCTCGATTATTTATTTGAATAACTGTCTTCTCCCTGGTCTGTGTCCTCTCACCAAAACATTCATTAGTTAGCTTTTCTCTTCCAGCGCTTGAAAGATTTCTTTCTCTGATAATGCTTTCTTCATGGTTCTGAAGAGGCATCTGTTGCTCCTTGAACTGCTGCACCTCTACAAGATAAGGTGTCATTGTCATCTTGTTGTTTTCAAGCGTTTTGATTTTAGTTTTTGGTAGTTTGACTACAACGTCTCTTGGACTATGATGGATTTCTTTGGGTTTATCCTGTTTGGGGTTTGCTCATGTCTTGAATCTGTAGGCTTATATTTCTTCTCCACTTTAGCAAGTTTTCAGCAATGAATTACTTGGGACTTTTGCAGCCCTGCTCTCTTTCTCCTCTCCTGGGATCCAATGGCACGAAGGTTAGATCTTTGCTATGGCTCCACAGATTCCTGTGTCTCTATTCATTTTTCACTGTATTTTTCTCTCTGTTGCTCAGACTGGTCAATTTTGTTTGCTATGGTTTCCAATTTACTTCTTATTTATTCAGTTCTCTCCATTCTGCTGTTGAGCCCATCTTTTGAAGTTTTTATGTCACTTTCCCATTCTCTTTTTTTCACTTGGCTCCTCTTTATATTACCTTCTTTTGTGCTGAGACTTCTTATTTTCTCATTTGCTTCAAGATTGTTCATAATTGCTCATGGAAGCATTTCTGTTATGGCTGCTTTAAAATCTTTGTCAGATAATTCTAGTCTTACTGCCATCTTAGTGTTTGCATATGATTGAGTGTTCTTTTTCATATAGTTTGAGATCTTTCTGGTTCTTAGTATGATAAATAATTATTAATTGGAATGTGGGCATTTGAGTTTTCTATTAGGAGACTCTGGATCTTATTTAAATTTTCTGGTTTAGCTGGCTTCCTCTGACACCTCTCTGGCAGGGGAATGACCACCTCATTACTGACAAGTAGGGGCAGAAGTCCAGCTTACCCACTTGGCCTCCACTGAGACCCTAGGAAGTGGGCTCCTCATTATTGCTCAGTGGGATGGGAGTTCTGGCTCACACGAAGCCTCTTCTAAGAGCTCCCTGACTGGCAGGGGTAGGAGTGCCTCCTTACTTAGGGATGAGAATTGTCTTCCTTTTCTCCGGGTAATGGTGAGGGGGCCTTCTCTAGGCTCCTCTGACATGACCCCAGATGGAGAGGGAAGTACCTCTCATTACTGCCAGATGTGGGTGGAAATCCAGGTTCCCCACATGGTCTCTTCTGGTTTCTTGGGGGCTTGTTACAGCCCCTTGGGCATGAAAGTCCCAGCTCTCTCCTCCACCTTCACTGGTACCACACCTGGAAGTGGGAGATTGGGGCTCCTCATTACAGCCTGGCAGGTGTGAAAGTCTAGGCCGCCTCCTTGGAATCTGCTGGCATGGCTAAGAGTAGAGACACAGTTTTCCATTCCTGTGGTATTGAGCCAGCTAGAGCAGCTGTCCCTGAAAATTCCTGTCTTCCTATGCTGTGCTGCCCTTTCCCAGGTACGTCGGCTTTTGTTTGGGTCCTTGAGGTTTCACTTATTCAGTTTCTGCCCAATTCTGTGTCTTCATTTTGTCAGCATCAAATCTGGAGTATAGGAGACAAAAAGAAAGCCCGGGAAAGTCACTACCATCTTGTTCTTTGGGACATGAGATTCCCAGCTGGCTGCTGCCTTCTCTCCACCTGCAGGTATCTTCTTGTATTTGTCTTGTGCGTAATATCCAGGGTTTTATTTTTACTTAGAAGAGAAAATAGGGAAAAGTATGTCAGCTCCTTCTTTTTGGAAGTGGAAGTCCTTATTCTATTAATTTTTGACTTTTGCTACCTTGGGCTTACTTTCTATATCTAATTTTTGAGTCTCTATATGTTGCCTTATTAGAACATCACTGATCTTGTATAAGGGGTCAATATATTCTCTTCTCAATAGAATGATACTAGTTATACATTTATTCATTATTTTCTTTTCCATATTAACTCTTTACTTAGAATTCCATTGCTTCTACTTGTTTGCTTTGTTCTCTTTCTTTTATAGTAAAACTATTCCTCAAATGTTGATTACCCATGTCTGTCCACTTTTATTTATATTTCCATGAGAAGCTAATCAGAAGTTCTAGTTGAGTGCACAGGCTTGTTAAACAATTAGACTAATCTAGTGTAATTGGGCAGGGAGTCATCCATTCCAATAGAGTCCTGTGAACATAATGATTTGTAATTTTCCTGTTTGGACAGATGACACAGAAGTACTTAGGCTGCTGTCATAGGGACTGACAGTTAAGAAGATGAAAGAAGGAGAAAGCAAGCAAGCAAGCAAGCAAGAAGATTTGGAGAACAACTTGAATATACTTGAATTCAGATTGCAGAGGAAAAAACAAAATGCTGGAAATGATGTGCAAGGAGGAAATGGTGGCAAGCACTCATGCAAGAGAGAGTCAAATAAGAACTACTTTTTGTTGTCAAAATGGACGAATAACTCTAAACACAGGTCTAGTAGAAGCATGTAGATAAAAAAGTGTTAACCACATTCCAGGGGAAAATTATGAAAATAGACCAAATCCAAACACAAATTATGAATAAACATCTTATTACAGAAAAAAGCAATCTGCCGTCAATCCATGAAAACTCAAATAATAACAGTTTGGTTCTCTATTTCTCTTCATCAGAATTAAAATATGTGACTCATTGATATTATTACTTTATTTTATTTTCATGGAGAATAGTTATTTGGGACATTGTATGTCTAAAATGCACTTACATTTTGTTCACACTCATCAGTTGCTATTTGGTTGGGCAGAAATCATATATTGAATACCTTAGCGGTTATGGATTTCTTATGAAGAGTCCATGTATGTGAAGAAAAATCACATTAGAGAGTTAGGTATGTGGAGATAGTAACTCATTTAGTTTGGATCTAATTTTTTTAGTAGACTTTATTGTTAGAAGAGTTTTAGGTTCACAGCAAATTTAAGCAGAATGTACACAGAGCTTCCATGTGCCCCACTGCCCCCACGCAGGCATGGCCTCCCCGACTGTCAACATCCCCACCAGAGGGATGCATTTCTTACAACCGAGGAACCTGCACTGACACATTGTAATCCCCAAAAGTCCATAGGTCACGTTAGGGTTCACTCTTGGTGTTGTACATCCTATGGGTTTGGACAAATGTATAATAACATGTATACACCTATATAGTATCACACGGGGTATTTTCACTACTCTGAAAATCCTATGGGCTCTGCCTATTCATCTCACCCTTGCCCTAAGCCCTGGAAACTACTGATCTTTTTACTGTCTCCATAGTTTTGCCTTTTCCACAAAGTCATGTAGCTGGAACCATATAGTATGTAGCCTTTTCAAATTGGCTTCTTTCACCAAGTAATATGCATTCAAAGTTTCTCCATGTCTTTTCATGGATTGGTAACTAGTTTCTTTTTAACATTGAATGGTATTCTGTTGTCTGGATGGACCACAGTTTGTTTATCCATTCACCTACTGAAGGACAGCTTGGTTGTTTTCAAGTTTTACCAGTTATGAATAAAGCTACTATAAACATCCCTGTGCAGGTTTTTGTGTGGACATGAGTTTCCAACCCACTGGAATAAATACTAAGGAGCATGATTTATGGATCATATGGCAAGAATATGTTTCATTTTGTAAGAAACTGTGTGTTATCCAAAGTGGCTATACCATGTGGCATTCCCACCAGCAATGAATGAGCGTTCCTATTACTCCTCGTCCTTACCAGAACTTGGTGTTGTGAAAGCCTCAGTTTTTGGCCATTCTAATAGGTGTGTAATGGTGTCTCAGTGTTCCTTTAATTTGCATTTCCCTGATGACGTGTGACATTGAGCATCTTTTCAAATGATTGCTTGCCATCTGTATAGCTTCTTTGGTCAGGTGTCTGTTCAGATCTTCTACCCATTTTTTAATAGGGGTTTTCATTTTCCGATTGTTGATATTTAATAATTCTTTTTATACTTTGGATAATAGTCTTTTTTTTATCAGATATGTCTTTTGTAAATATTTTCTCCCAGTCTGTGGCTCTTCTTCTCATTCTCTTGATAATATCTTTCACAGAGTAGAAACTTTTAATTTTAATGAAGTCCAACTTGATTATTTCTTTCATGGATTGTGCCTTTTGTGTTGTGCTTAAAAATTCATCACCAAACTCAAGATCATCTTTATTTTTTTAACATATTTGAAAGGCAAATTCACAATATGTAGCAACAGTGAATGTTTCAATTGGTTTCCAGTAGCCCAATCAAAGGTAAACTCACCGTAGTGATATTTTATAGAAAGTGAATGGTTAGATAATAATTTTTAGACTAGATGCAAAACTAAAAGGATGCTTGGTGACATGCCACTTAGCTATTCGGTGCTGGGAGAAGGGTACTTGGGCATGTAAGCAAGTGCCAGTTACTCTTTTGCTCTGTGCATTTGCATATGCCCTCCCACCCCCCCGAAACACACACTCACTTTCTTCCTTATTTACAAACAAACTCTTTCCTTTAGTGAATCCAAAGCTTCTTTTTCTTTTGGAGAAAGGAGGAGATAATTGTTGTCTCCTTTTTTGAACTCTTTTGAACGTCTTTAGGGCATACAGGCTTCACTCTGTCTGTCAGACTTTTCTATTACTTTAAAATTGCTTTCGTATTGCGTATGTGTGGTTATTTTTTCACCTTCTAGATGCTTCCGAGTGGTATGAGAAGACTCTCTTTTCCAATTTTCACCGTTTATTGCAGCCATTACCTGGTTAGGATATAGACTCTGAGCATGGTGTAGTCAGTAGGGGTCAGGTCCTCTGCAGCAAAGGAAAGGATGGAGAGGAGGCTGGTGATGGCATGTCTCGCCAAGGCCCGTTGCTCTGCACTGGGTGTGGAGACACAGGACGAGCAAAAGTGAGGTGGAAACAGAGCAAATAGAACCAGAAGGATTATTTCCCAGTATACAGATCACCAAAAATTAGTACTTATTGTATGGGAATTGTGGAGCAATGGATGCTCCCTGCTAAGACTTGATTTTAAGATTTCCATGAATCCAGAGAGGTAGCCGACATGGCAAGTATTCAAATAAACCTCAAAGGATTTGCTTGGGAAAATAGTCTTCACATCAATAAGACAGTAAAAGCTTAACTAAATATTTCTTATTAGTCGAGGAATGAAAAATTCTGATTAATATTAATATATTTAATTAACAATCAGATATGCTAATATGAAACAATTTCACTCAATTGTCAGAAAAATAGATGTTCCAATCACATTGGTCTCTCATAAAATATTCTATAAAAATTTTGCAGGGAGTCTCTAATGCAATCGAAATTACCTAAAATTATTAAAAGTTACTTTCAATAATATTGTAATTGAACAAAGAGCAAATTATTTCTCTTCAAATATTAATAGATTTGGTTAGACTTAACTCTGGATTTCTATCCTAAGACTTTCACATTTGAGGAGTGTTTAAGCCTTTTACATAAGCAGAGGTATTTATAAAACTACAACTATTCTGCTGCCCATCTGGACTTAGATTTCTCTAGTGAACAATTTAAGCTGGAAAACATTAAGCCTCAAAGGTGATATTGCACTTCCAAGTGAGCTCATTTTGGGTGATAATTATGAATCTCCAGGTTTGCTACAGAATCTCCTTCACAAAGAGCCTTCCTATCGGAGCTCTGGCGGGCCGTCTGTCAACTGTGAGAAGCATCCTCGATATTCAGTGTTTACAGGTAACATCGAGTCAAATCGGTTTTCTGCATCCCAGGCTTCTTAGATAGTTTTGCTTGCAAAATTGCTTTTCTGAACAAGCCTAGTGACTTCTTCCTGATGCAAGTTAAATTCTAGCAAAGCTGGAGTTTTGATCATTGACAGTTAGGAGCTTTCTAGGAAGCAAACCCTGCCACTTTTCTTCACTGTCTTCTAACTCACACTCTACATTTAATTAATATGTAGTAGTTATTTGTTGCTTGTAATTTTTTTGACAAAGCTTATTAAAAGAGTAATTTTTCTATTTTAACTATATTTGAATCATTTTAAGACAAATAATTTAGATATGGTAGCTTTACCATGTTTCAATTTTATTTATAGATATTTATTTAAATAAAGCAATAATATCATAAAATGACACTTAAGATGTTACAAGTCTTTGTATGATGTATGAACTTACCAATTTATTAGATAAATGTATGCTATTTTTCTCAGCATTCACTCAATAATCTATAAAACGGTTGTCTTGATAAGACAATTTATAAGCTGAGGAATAGACTGTTTTGAAAAAAGAGGAGAAACTGTTCAAAAAGTGTCATCTTAACCCAAAATACACAAAATCCTCCTTTAGAAGCAAGGAACAATGACGGAAAGGACAATGAATGCATAAATGTATCCCTGACTCACGAAAGGGAATAATTGGGAAGAGAAGTAAAAATAATGTTTATACATGTAATTACAAATTCTGGGCCATTTTAAAAAAGATGAACTGATTGTCCTAAATATAGATTTTAGGGGTAGTTAGAACATAAGGAATAGAAATTACCCCTTCCAAAAGGATACCTGTTCCATCAGTGAAGATCCATCCAGCTCTCTGTCTACAAAAAAAGAATTAAATCAGGTAATTATTTTTTTCATGTGAAGAAAGACCTGAGAATACAAAGAACATGTAGTGAGGCCACCCAGAAACTAGCAACAGCAGTGTGATGGTTAATTTTTGGGTCTACTTGGCTGGGCCACAGGGTGCCCAGGTGTTTGATCAAACAGCATTCTGGTGTGTCTGTGAGATTAATGTTGAAATTGGTAGACTGAGTGAAGCAGATTGCCCTGCCTAACATGGTGGGCCTCACTCAATCAGTGGGAAGCCTGAATAGACCAGAAAGGCTGACTCTCCCTTGAGTAAAAGAGAATTCTTGCCTGACAGCCTTTGACTAGGGCATTATTCTTTTTGTGTCTTTTACTCAAATGGAAACATCAGCTCTTTCTGAGTTACAAGCCTGCTGGCCTTCACTGGAACAACACCATTGGCTCTCCTGGTTCTGAGGTCATGTGACTCAAACTGGAACTACACCATTGGTTCTACTGGGTCTCCAGCTTGCCAACTCACCCTGCAGATCTTGGGTCAGCCACCATAAGGATATATATATATATATCTACGCTTGTATATACATGCCCTCATATTCACACCTCATATACATATATAATATGTATGTATATGTGGTACGTATATATGCCTCATATATATCTCTTTATCTATACATATATTGTGTGGTGTGTATATCTGCATCCTATTCATTTTGTTTCTCTGGGGAACCCTGACACATCTTCATCTTTATGGCTGGAGGAGTAAAGGGAGCATATAGTGTTAACAGAGGTCAGGAACAAGGGCCACACAACTGAAGAGGGAAACCCGGCCGACAGAGGCTGGGGCTACGATGGAGGTGCTGACTGTCAGAAACTAGAGAAGACGTGGAGAAGACTCGGTCTCTGCCAAACATGCTCCCCGACGCCATGAGTGAGATGAACATCTGAGCTTCTGCCTTCCTCCTGTCCTCCAGTCATCCAGCAGGACCTCCCATTGCTGAATAGAGTGGGAAGGTGGTTTGCAAAGGAGGCAGGAGAGTTATTTCCTAGCACCATAGGATGCAGAAAGTGAGGGGTGGAGAATGAACCTGAAAGCAAGTGCAGATGAACTGCACGTCCATGAAGACGGCAAAGTCCTGCTACAGAAGATGCACGTTTGCATTGGAATTCATGAACCTAAAGGAAGAGAAACACTGAAAATATTTGGAGCTCTTTTCGAAGTACTGGAAGTTACAAGTATAAATCTCCTGGATAATATGGACCTTGTCATCTTATGTTATTTTACGTTATAGATGTTGTAATACCAAACGGCATTATAAAGAGCCAGGGGAAGGCTCTCAGAGTAAAAGCACTTGCAAAGACATATAATGAATGGCTAAATGGGAGGGCAGGTCTCTGTTGTGTGGTAACTAAGTGAGCAGAAGCATCAGATGAAGCACGGGATTTTATGCAGGAGTGAGATTATGCAGGGCCACATTAAAGACATAAAATTAATCCTAAAGCAAAGATAAGCTATTAAAATGTTTTAAGCAGGGAGATATGATAATATTTTTCTTTACTGAGACCAATCATGCTCACTAAGTGGGAAACGTCCTGGAAGAATGCATAGTGGCGATCGGAAATCAGTCGGGAAGTCATTCCAGGAAAGGGTGATGGTATACTGGGGTGGCAGGGTAAGGAAGAAGGAAAGAAGAGGAGACATTCAAGAAACTTTCTGAGGGACACTGTGGGAGGATGAACAGGACGTCCACATCCTTATTCCTGGTGCCTATCACAGTTGACAGAGTCACAGAGACTTTGTAGAACCTTGCGATGTGGAGATTATCTAGGATTATTTGGGTTGCCCAAGGTAATCACAAGCATCCTTACAAGAAAAAGAGGGAGTCAGGAGGGTCAGAGTCAGAGGAGATGGGATGATGAAAGCAGAGGTGAGAGAGAATGAGACCTGAAATGACACACTGCCCACAGGAAGGGGCCACACGCCAAGGAATGCAAGCAGCCTCTAGAATCTGGAGAGGGCATGGGGATGAATTATCCCACGGAGTCTTCAGGAGGAGCACAGCCATGCCAATATCCTGATTTTAGACTTCTGGCCTCCAGAAGTGTAACAGAATAAATTTGTTTTGTTTTAAGCCATTGAATTTGTGGTCATTTGTTATTGCAGCAGTAGGGAACTAATAGGAAATCAGAGGCAGTTGGCGCTGGTTTGAGTGTGGGGGATGATGGACAGGAATGGTGTCAAAAACGTGTCTCACTGGCTCATAAATGAAGCATCTGTTTGAGGTGTGGGAGACTGGAGGAGAAGCATTTTTAGTGCTTCTAATGAGATATACATGAGGTGACCAAGGTGACAGAAAGAATGCTGTTGTCTTTGTGAGTATGGAGCACAGAAGCAAAAACAATTCTGATGATATTAATGTTAGAATTACCCTATAGATGGAATTTAAAATCCTGGCAATAAGTGAGATTCCTTGTGAAGGAAGTGATGTGTGAGAAGAGGAGGCCCACAAATGAGCTCTGAGATGCTTCAACCTTTAGAAGCACTAAGAAGAGGAGACATCGAAATGGTCATCGAACTCTGTAATCCTTTGTTTCAAATTGCCATTAAAAAAGGAATAAAGAAGTCACTATGTAACGTGAAAATCGCTGTGGTAAAAATAAAACATGCCTGGAATAGTTGCTGATGGAGTGAGGACTGGACCTCAGGTATTTCTCATTCCACTGGGTTTGTTGAGATCCCACCCACACATTTGTTTATTCTGGAATAAATGTTTTTCTCTAACAGAGTCAGCATGATAAATAGAATTATACTGGATTCTATACTAGTTTTGTTTTCTTTTTTACAGCTGTTATTTTGAGTTTCTATTAGGTTTGTCAACTTAATTCAAGATTGAAAATTTAAGTAGTTTTTCTCTAATTTACATCTTAACCAAAATTTGTTTAATATATTAGTTCAATCTATAGGGAAAATTAATGTACTCTTTAGGTAATGCTTGTATTTCGTATCACTGTCATTTGTGACAACCTCTGGTAAATCTGAATATGACATTTCCCTAAAGAAATGATACTCAGTGACAGACTTTTTTCCAATAATATTTGTTGGCTATCTGATGTGACTTTTTTTGTGTGTATCTGTTTAATATTGTTTTTCTGTTTTACCCACTTCTGTCAGATCTCTTAGGAGCTATTCAGCTTCTGAATTTAAGAGAAGTTGACATTTGAATGGCTCTTTCTAAATGCCAACATAATGAATTCTTGAAATTGGAAATGTACTCAAATTGATGACTTGCTTAAGAGGATGCACTATACTTGGCCCCTCTCAATGCTCACAAGTATATATTATTCTGTGTTTTCTCCAGTGTTCATATATTGATTTTGAAAAGTTTGTTTCCACCATAAAGTGGAAAATAATTTATGAAACAAAAACAAAGCTATTTAATATAAAATTTCAATATATGAAATAGATGAGCTTTAGCAAATATATATGATGCAGGAAACAGAACAGAGGTCTACCAATGAATCATATAATTTTTTAATCAAACATTAGAATTTAAGTAGTTAATGAGAAGATGATGACAATTAGGCATATAATAATGTGTTAGAGGGTCAAAAATAAATGGGAGCTTATTCTTTTATAAATATGTCATGTCCATGAATGTAGAATTAAAATGTGAATTATAAATGTTGTAATTACCAAATTAATATCTAAGATTAAAATTCACATTGTCATTAAAGGTATAAAATCTCCACATTAAAAAATATTATGCAAACGTGAAGATTGAAGTATATTCTACTATGTTTTCAGTTTATGATATATGCAATTTTAGATATTACAGATACTTTTCAATACCTCTTGATCAGATCAGTTGTATTGTAAGTGTGGCTGCTTTAAATTAATCTAGACAAAGTGATATCTTGATAAAAAGTGGTTTTTCGTTTGAATTTCAAATGCTTGATCTCTCATCTGAACTATCCCAATGTGTTTTTTGACATTTTGCTCTGAATTTCAGTGTGTGCCATTTTTAGTGTGAGTGATAGTACGTATTCTCCCACTTTATGGATGTTTATGAAAACCAAACAAGATAACATACATGAATATGAAATAAACATGTTACAGAAATAAATGAGAGTGTCACTTAAATTTTAAAAATTCTCATTACAAAAGAAAAAACATTTTATAACTATGTACAGTGACAGATGTTAACTAGACTCATTGTGGTGATCATTTTGCAATACATACAAATATCAAACCATGTTGTACACCTAAAACTAATATAATGTTATATGTCAACTATACCTCAATAAAAAATAGAATCAAATAATTATGTATAATTTTACCTGCTATGTTTTTATAAAAAACAAATGAAGCACTAGTATTTTGTTCAGGAATATTATGCCTTATTAGAAAACCTTAGCTTTCTGAAAACATGCTTTCCCTCTCTTTTATATATTGTAACATCCAGAAAAATAAAATCTAAAACACTCGAGAGTGTTATTTAAAGAAATCTAGCTGAAAATTCATAAAATAACTGCTTTCCCTGTTAACATTACCCTTTCATTTTTACTCATGATTACTGCTGACTTAATTATTGTATTTAGATAATGTGTTTTCCTAATTTGCATATAGCCTAAGCTGGAACAAATTCTGAAGAACTTGCTCTACCCTCATTGTTCTCTCTCTATTATAGGAAAGCATGGCCATAATAACACTTCCATCTTTAAGATTCAAAGTAAACATTCAGGTATTATAAAGTCTGTAACGTTGAATAAATATTTTATTTTAATTGGATACGTTTTATAAAACTTACTTATCTTGACATTTTTTAATAGAAAATGCATTGACATCTCATGAAATTATAGAATTCCCAGGATGATATGAAATATAAAGCTGCAGAGATTACTTGATTTCTGATTTGTAATAGCCTATATTTCCTTCTCAGTCTATAAGCTAAGTTCTTTATTTGTGGTATCTGAAGGTCACAGTGGAGAAAGTATACACTATAATCATCAAATATGTGATATAAGTCAATTTAATACTAAATGCATTTCTTTAAATCTAGCTTTTGGTGAGTTTAAAACAATATTAAAAAAGCTAAAAGATTTAAGTCTAGCTTTAATTAGTATTGTTAATCATTAAAAATTTAACATTATTAGAGATGACATTTTAAATGACATTAATATGTTCCTATGCCTGAATTATGTCTCCCAAAATGTATATGTTGAAACCCTAAACACCAATACTTGAGAATATGACAGTATTTGGAGATAAGGCCTTTAAAGAGGTAATTAAACTAAAATAAGGTCATTAAGAAGAGGGAATTAGAATACATGGAGAGACACTGTGAGGTGGATGCGCACGGAGGGATGACCATATGAAACGTCAGCAAGAAGGTGGCCATCTGCAAGCCAAGGAAAGAGGCCCCAGAGGAAACCAACTCTGCTGGCACATTGATCTTGGACTCCAGCCTCCAGAACTGTGGAAATGGAATGTAAATTTCTGTTGTTGAAGGCACCCAGTCTGTGGTATTTTGTTATGGAAGCCCTGGAAAACTATTAAATAGGTGATTCTTCAAAGTGTCTTGGCAAGAAAGGAAGCGTAGAAGAAAGGAAAGAAAGCAGCCAGCCTTCACCAACATCTTTCATCACTTTAGTTTCATAACAGTAAGGTCATCTTTAAGAGAGAGCATGAGAATAGAGGTTAAATAAAAAGTTATCTGGTCTTTCTTTGAGATGGAAATAATGGGGGAATGACCCTTCTTTGGGATAGAAGCAATGAGGATGAAGTTACAGCAGGTGCAGTTTAGGGATTCTGCTAGTTAACAATGTCTTTGGGGAAAAAGTGTTAATGTGACTCAGAAAACTAAGTCAGTATCATCTCCTTGCTGGAAGGTTTAAAAAAATTCCTGTGAGAGCAAGGATGCTCTCACAGATTCGTAATTTCCCTCTGCCTTTTAATATAAAGACTGTTAAGTTTCAGCTGGGCACCTGATCACCCCACCACACTGTCCAACCTCCCTGGTGGCTATTTTCTAGTTTGTGACATCCAATCATAAATGATGTGTCCAACTTCCAGTGATTTCCTTAAAGACAAAGCTGCTATACTACAACTTTCAATTAAGATATAGAAACTTGCCAGAGATTATTTCTCCCAGCCTACACACAAGAGCAAACTGGATAAGTTAAAACAACATAATTTTTCAAGCCTATCAGATAGCTGAGTGTGCAAAGAAAGTTGAATGAACCAAATTCCAGAATGTAAGTTATCATTTCTAGGAAAGAAGTTATCCGTCTCTGCCTTCATTCTTGATGGAGCACTCGGGCAAAGAGGAATACTCTATAGAGGGGATTAAGGAGCACCGAGCCATATTTTAATCATATTTAACTGTCGTCAAATGGCCCGGCACAAAAGATTAATATCTGCAGGAACCTCAGCCACAGAGCGCATCTGTAGCTACCGGCCAACACTTCCCATGGACCTTTAGCAAGTGCCCAGAGATAACAGGTGAAAGCTGGGAGAGGCCCCCAGTGTCCGAACACACCCTCTGTAAGTGAGAGGCAATGTCCTGCTACAAGCTGCAGTGAGGAAAAGAGAGCCATGGGCAATCCTATAAGAAGGTTCGGGCCCTCACTGCCTGAGGCCGGTTATGGAGGGGGCAGTGCCCCTGTATTCCTCTGAGGAGTAGGAAGCTGCTGGTGAGATGGAAGAACAAAGCCAACTAGAGTAGCCCCCCAATCTGGTGTCCACATGCAGAGCAGAGGCTCTCCATAGGTAAGCATGTCAGCATCTTGGAGGCAGATCTTGTGATGAACACCAGAATCCCCGCTGTGCTCAGACCCAGTGCTTCATTGAAGGCTAAGTCCTGACGCTGCCTCCCAGACACTGGGAGTGAGTGGTGAGCTGATCGACGAAGGCAGTAACAAAGCCGAGCTCAGCTGTAGCACAGATGTGACTGACTCACCTACCCACACCAGCTACCTGAAAGAGACAGGAGGTTGACTTTTCCTGGGAGAGAGTAATATTTCCTGCAGTCTCCAGTTTTTAAAGCAAAATATATATCGTATGACCAAAAATCAAGAAGCAAAGCAAGAGAATTTGACCCATTGTTAAGAAAGCAAAAAGATGGTGCAGGTCCCGTGGCCGAGTGGTTAATTCATGTGCTCCGCTTCAGCGGCCTAGGGTTTTACGAGTTCAGATTCTGGGTGCAGACACGGCATGCTCATCAGGCCACGCTGAGGCCATGTCCGACAAGCCACAACTAGAAGGACCCACAACTAAAAAATATACAACTATGTACTGGGGGGATTTGGGGAGAAAAAAACAGAAAAAAAAAGAAAGAAAAAAAAAGTTAACAGAGGCATACTGAGAGATGACCTAGATATATGAATTACGAGTGACAGAAGTAGACAAAAAAAATTAAAAAAAGAACCTCTGCTCTTCCCTTGAATCATACAAAAATGAGCTTATGATGGATCTTATGGGTCTTCTAGTCAGTATTACTTCTTTAAGAAGTCATCCGTCATTCCCATCTATGTTTATCTGTGTATCACATGTGTGCACTTTGCATACTTACAAGGTGCTTGCTCTATCACCGATTGTCAGTAGTTTTACTGTGTTGTGCCTAACATGAAGCCACTTTTATAGCAGATACGTTGTTCAAACATGGCCAGAAGCCAACTCGTTGTAATACATCTTAGCTCTGAAACTTGTTTTCAAATGGATCAACCTATCTATATGAAAATATAAACCTGACAGTCATTGCATGTGTATGTCTACATGTAATATATCAGTTGATCTTTGTATCAGTCCTTAAACTTTCTTATGTGTTTGAATTTTTTTCCATAATAAGTGTTAAGCAATGGTAGAATGTGACAAATTCTTTTCTTCAAGGAACTTTGACTTGTTACAACACTAAGCTTGAGATAAATAAAAACAGAGACAAAACAGTGCAACACAGCCTTGTGAAAATTACATTTAATCTTGTACTTGATGGAATACCAATATAAAAATGGTTAAAAAGATGTAATCTGTTAACTTTTTGTCTCCATGGTGTATTATATGTATGTATCACTAACTTAGAATTCACAGAAAATGTGTGTAAGTTCTGTAGTTAAGATAATTCTTGTTTTGTAGTGAAATACTTCAAATCTTATTTCAGTTGTGCATATAATTTACATTATTTATAAACACACTTTGTGTCTTTCTGAATGATATAAAGCACGTGAAACAAACTTCATGTTATGAATGATGCCCAGAGCTGTGTTTAGGGACTAGAGGGATGTGACAAACCCAAATGCTGATTTCAGAGAGATTCTGTATGCCTAGTTGGAAATTTTCAGAATACACATGGAAAAACAAATGTATTGCAATAAACAATTATTAAATAGAATGACTATCCTGGATAATAAATGAAAGAATCGCAGAAACTGACAAGTGTAGATACAATACAGTGCATCATTGCGGAAGCCCTCAGTTAAGATTTTCATAAAACTCACTACACCAGAAAAATGAAACAGAACCATTGAAAAGTTGTTTAAGTAAAAGAAAGTCCCTTAATCTAAATTCTTTTTCCATTCCCATCTTTCTCTGTAGTCAGAGCTGGTGTACAATGTTTTAAAAAGAAAGCAAGTCTTGAGAGATCACATGCAACCAATTTCACACTACAAGCAGTCGTAAATAGAGCTAAATTCCCTTTAGTAATACACTATTTATCTTTGTGCTTCATTGAGTTCAAAGAAAAGCATTTTTCAGAGTTTAAGCAATTAACTTCTCATTTTTTTCTATTCTAGAAAGGACGTTATCAGAAAAGCAGGGGATTAGAAAGCCACAGAGCTATCAGAGTTATTCTTAGGGTATGAAATTTCAATTTAGCAAAACATGTAAAGCCCTAAAGGCAGTTAAGAGCCAATACGGGGAAGCCATTTTGTTTTCACAGTATACTTATTTTGCATCCTCACTGACCCAACTGATTTTCTGCTGAATTGAAATGAGTAGGTATTAGTTTCAGAAATTATTCTGTGCTGTATATTCGTTACCAAATCAATGCTGTAGTTTACCTAGAAAATTCCCTGAAAAATCCCGTCAAGCTACGTGTTTAAAACAAAGCTCACAACGTGGACATTTTATACATCTGAACCATAGATTTTATTTACAAAGAAGCTGAAATGCAATAAGTTTATTGAATATGTATCTCATATCTGTAAGGAAAATTAGAAATTGATCTGTAATGACTACCTGTTGGAATAATTATAATTTTTTGCCCTATGCTTATTGAAATCTATATCTATTTTAATATTTATAGCTTATAAGGTAATGCATAAAATAAGTCATAGACGCATAAAAGTCAGTTATATAAAATGGGGATAAAAAGAGTTTCCAAAAGAGAGGGTTTGGAGAAGATGGTGATGAGCTGGTCATAGATACTGCTCTTTTTTATCTTCCCAAACTTTCCAGAAAACAGACAAACCTACTAGAATAGTAAAACTGAAGATTCTTAGACAATATCTGTGACAAAATTTTTTGGCAGAATATCCCCACTGACCCATAAATACAGGCGAGTGGGGACACACCACTGGCAGTACAAGACAGATGGTGTCAGTATCTGTGTGGGAAGAAGCACAAAGAAATAAACTTGGCTTCTGCTGAAATTGCCAGTTACTGGAAAACGTGTTGGGCCAGTCTGAAAGAGCAATGGAAACCAGAGAGTTATTCAGATCACCTTTATGAGTAACGTGAAACTTACAGTGCTGGAGCAGTTAGAACCCTAGAAATACTCTAAACTAACACTACTCAACACCCTGCCAAGACAAAGCTCAACATGACGGAGACATTGTGTGGGGTAGAATCCAAACTGAGCAGGACAGGGCCAAGGGGGCAAAGGAAAGATCAGTTCTCTATGAAAAGCAGGAAGAGAAGCAGAGGTGATAGATTTCATAGCGCAAAGCTATGTATATAATAGTTTCATTAATAAAAGTAGGAGCTGGTATGAGAATGGAATTATAACGTACAAAAATTTGTTAGGATGTAGCTGAAATAGGGTGTAGAGGAAAAGTCATAGTTATAAATGCTTATATTAGAGGAAAGAGTGTTCTAAAGTCAATGAGCTAAGGTTCTACTTTAAGATACAGAAGAAGAACATTTCCAATTAGTGTTTTCATGTTCTTTGGATAAATACCCAGTAGTGGAATAGCTGGATCATATGGTATTTCTATTTTTAGTTTTTTGAGGAATCTCCATACTGTTTTTCATACTCACTGCACCAATTTACTGTCCCACCAGCAGTGTAAGAGAGTTCCTTTTTCTCCACATTCTCTCCAACACTTGCTATTTCTCTTCTTATTATTTAATAATTGTTGAACATGGATGGACCTTGAGGGTGTAATGCTAAGTGAAATAAGTCATATGGAGAAAGACAACTACCATCTGGTTTCATTTATACATGGAACATAAACAGATACATAGATAAGGAGAATAGATTGGTGGTGACCAGAGGGAGAAGGGGCGGGGTAGCAGGAAAGGGGTGAAGGGGCACAAGTGTACAGCGATGATGGAAAATAGACTTGGTGGTGAACACAATGCAGTCTATACAGAAGTTTAAATATAATTACGTACACCGGAAATTTATATGATATTGTAAACAAATGTGACCTCAATAAAATAAATTTTAAAAAAGGTACAATAAAAGAGAAAGAAAAGTAATACAAAACAGGTAGAAGAAAGAAAATAATAAAGTTTAGAGCAGAAACCAATGAAATAGATAAAACTGAAAATAAAGAAAATTCACCATGCCAAAGCCTGGTTTTTCTAAAATATCAACCAAATCAACAATCTCTCCCCTCCACCTCATGAAAACCAGAGAGGAAAAATCAGCAATAAAAAAAATAAAGAGATTTTCAGCAAAGAGCCTACAGACATGAAAATAATTAGAGAATACTATAAACAACTCCATGCCAACAACTTGACAACTTAGATATGTTTAAATTTGTTGAAAATCTAATTTAGAAATGTTCTATAAGAAAATAAAATCTGAATAGATCCATATGCATTGAATAAATTTAATTTATTATTAAAAATATTTTCAAAAGAAAACCTCAGGCCCAGAGGCTTTCAGTGATGAATTCCATCAAACACTCAAGTAAGAAATGGCATTAAACTGACTTAATTTTTTTCCTGCAAGTAGAAAAGGAAGCAATATTGCCTAACTCAATTTATGAAGCTAGTGTAACTCTAATAGAAAAACTTAACAAAGCCATTACAAAAATAAAATTACAGACCAATAATCCTATGACTTTTGGCATAATAGTCTTTAGAAAATATTAGCAAATCAAAACAGCTGGAAAAATGACAATATACCATGCCTGATAAGGTTTATCCCAGAAACTGAAGCTCGGCATAAAAATCAAAGACAGAAGTTATTGAACATCATGTTTTCAGGAAATGTTATGAGCGCTTTACGCCTATTAAATCCCACAATAAATCTTGAGAAAATTAAGACACAATTAGTATGTGTCAGAAGAGAAACAGAAATGGAGAGTATTTGGCTCCAGGATCCATACTCTTACTCCCTATTTTATGTTGTGACCAAATGGTTATTGAACAAAATATATCAGATTTTACCTAAAATTCTTCCTCAGTTGTTTAATATTCAGTTTTATACAATCACTGTAGATTTAGGCTCACAATGTTCATATATCCATGTGATAGGAGTATTTGGTTTGTTTTATTGACATTTCGAATAATTCAGACAATATATACTATAATCATCCCAACAAGGGAAATTAAAAATATATATATCATTTATATAAAGGAATAAAAATCAGATCGAATAGCTATCTTTCTGAAATTCTTAATAACAGAGATGATGAAATAATATCTCAATTTCAGAGGTAGATACAATTTTCCTAGAAATGCATATTCTGCCAAAATGAGAAACCAGAAGGATAATCCCAAGTATTCAGCAAAACAGAATATTGATGTTAAACTTTTCTTGGAAAAATTTTTTACAGTTGTAATCTTGATGACTGAGAGAAACAAAAATAAGAATGTAAGGGCAATGAAGTTAGAATAAAATTCAATAAAACTTCTAGTCTGAAAAATATAGTGACTCTACTTTCTTCCATTTTGCCATTTGACAATTTTTGCTTAAGATAGCACATTGCTTTTATGCATGTGCTCACTCTTATCACTTGATAATTGTTTCCTGGGTGCTGCTTCAAGAGGGATTCTGAGACACTATCTGAGCTATACAGGAAGGAGGAGTATCATGATGAATTCAGGATGCTTCCATTTCTGTCACTACTGCTAAATACAGCCTAAAAACTGAACATGCCCAGTCTTCTTTGATTACACTCATGTAACCTATAGAAAACTGAATGATATCACTGCAATTAAATATCTTTTAGTTGAAACAAAAAAGAAAATCTCCTGTCTTAAAAACTCCTATTATCGTGTTGAGTTATAGATGGTGCATCCGCTATTATATGTTAGTGCTTCTCCAACAGAGATACCAGGCTAAACAAAATATTTCCTGTAACCTGAAGCAGTGATTGTAGTAACAATGTATTAGCTTCCTATGGCTACACTAATAAATTACCACAAAATTGGCAGCTTAAAATAAAAGCAATGTGTTCTCTCACAGTTCTAGAGGCCAGAGTCTGAAGTCAGTATCACTGGGCCAAATCAAGGTGTCAGTAGGGCTGTGATCCCTCCCGAGGTTCTTGGGGAAAACCTGTCCCTTGCATCTTGCAGCTCCTGGTGCTGCCATGGTTCCTCGACTAATGACCACGTCATTCTAATCTCCGCCTCCATCATCACGTCGTCGTCTTCTCTCCTGTCTGTGTGAAATCTCCTTCTGCCTCTCTCTTATTATGACAGGTGATTGCATTTTGGGCCCACCCAAACAATCCAGGCTAATCTCCCTTCTCAAGATCCTTAATTTAATAGTCTTTTGCTGTATAAGGTAATGTTCACAGATTCTGGAGATTGGTGCCTGAAATTTTAGGACGACATTTTCAGCCTAGCACAAATGATAACAGTAAAAACAAAAGTAATAGTAATATCTAACGTTTACTGAGTGCTTGAGTTTGCACCATGTTCTGAGCTACGTGCCGTAAATATATTACTTCATTTAAATATGTTATGTCATTTACCTTCACATAATCCCAGTGAGACTGCATTTTCTTTGGGTCACTATACTGGACCAGCAATTAGAGAATTTAACAAACTTAGAAATAAGAGATTAAATGCAATTGTGGTGATACCCATTGATGGTAGAATAGATCCTTTGAATAAAATTAGGAAATATGTAAAAAGTGGTGGAATTTAATAAAATGTAACAAGTAAAATGTAACAGAAGCCTATCAGAAAATGAGAAAACATACCTTGAGAAATTTTAGATAAGAATATTTGAATGTAAAAATAGATCTCTAGACAAAATGAAATTATTTTTTTAACAACTGCAATATAATCTAAAATATTAAAAGGCTCAAACATATATCACTGAGATATATTTGTTTTCTATTCAGTTCAAAATTTTACATCAAAATTTAACACCCAAAGAAAGTGCCAAGTATAGGAAATTAAGAATTAAAAGAAAAACTGTAGGAGTCATATCTTTGATTATAAAACAAATAGTGCATATTATATATCGCAATTTTTCAAACAAGGAAACCAACTTAAACATAAGATTTAATAATGGATGAAGAACTAATGCCATTCAATAAAAAATATTGAGATTTGAAGTAAAAACTAAAAAATGAGGATACAGAAGAAAGTAACATTGCATATATTTTGTATCATTAAAAAGACAAATAAAAGTTACGGCACTGTTCTTGGATTTGATAGTCAAATATGTGGTCTTTACTATAACATATAGTTCAACAGAAGTACGATAAGCCAGGAGGGAGAGCAAGCACAATGTGCTACATTACCAAGTTCAGCCTCAAATGAAACTTAGTTGCCTTCTTGTTCACATTTGTCATCCCTGGTGAGACCTCAGACCCATCCTTCTGGCCTGAGAAATGAGCAAGTAATCTGCTGGCTCCTTCTCATCTCCTGTCTCTCATCTCACTGTGAAATGTTTACCACATGGTACTTTAACTTCACCACATCTGGTTTAGTTATCCAAGCCCTCTTGGCAGCCAAAGTCTCTCTGAATTAGTATTATATTATTCACTTCTGTAAGAATCCAGTCTCTGTGAGTTTGATTGGTCACACCTTGAGGCTGGAGAGTCTGTAACTTCCAACTCAGTTAGGGCAGTGAGTTATACTGAAGACCGACTCTTGTCATAGAAAGAGTATGAGAGAGGCAGTGGTGTTAGACGCAGAGACAGTGATAGAGGTGACATGGATTTCAACTGTGGAATTGACCACCAGCCAAAAAACACACCAAGTGGCAAGGGCCAGTGGGAAAGAAGGACTGATCAAACCTTGAGAGGGCATAGGCTGCTCCTGCACAGCTCAATCTGTTAGCCTCTTCTTATTAGACCTGAATCTTGCATGAGAACATCCTGCTATCGTTTTCTCAAGTGTGGAGGTGCGACTCAAACTCTTAAAGAGTGACCTGTTGGAATTCTGAGAAGGTATTTAAAGGAGATAACCAAACCAAGTTACCATATCTGCCGGAAGCTACAGTTGGCCCTATGGCCTTAAATAGTATCCATACTCTTCCTTCTCCATCACCCATTTTAGATTTTCCTATACTCAGCTAGCAATCCAAATAGATTATATTGCTGCCTGGTGTAGTAACTCAGGTAGCCATCGGTTCATTGCTTCAGAATACTTCTCAACATAGCATTCCATGAAACCACAAGCAAATGACCGGAGTCATATACCACATGAAATAATTTCTTATTAGTAATATCAAGCATATACAAAGATGACAAAACAAAAGAGAGTCTATGTGCTGACATGGCAGAATATCCAACATATAAGTCAAGAGAATATCTATAATTAATGTAATTAGTAACTCTATTAAATCAATGACTGTCATTTGAGTTAAAAAATTTTATCCATATGCACTTTGTGAGAGAACACATCATAAAAGGAAAGGCCAAATATGACAATACAGACAAAGATTTATCAGGCAAATGCACCAACATCAAGAAATAATATTACGGTGATTCCACAATACAGAGCAATAATCATCAACAGAAACAGATGCTCAATTTATTTTGAGAAAAAGGTCAATTACATAAGTATTATTTCTTTTGTTTAGGACCACCTATCATAGTAAAATATATAAATCAAAACCAAGTAGAAACAAAAGAGAGAGTGTTGGAAATTTAAATATGACATTAATCTTTTTTGACAGATTGAAGAGAGCAAATACCTTTGTATATAGAAATCTTGAGTGTTATTATTGTACAATTGAATTAGTAGTTATGTATTGAATTTATTAATGTAAAATAAAGAATCTATCCTATTTCATACATCAAAATATGTTTACAAAATTGATCATACATATCACTCATAAATTATATAGGATGAAATGGATGCCTGGGAAGAAAAGGTTTATTTACAAATGGAATTTAAAAAGGAGAAAAGAATAATAAAAAAAATAATAGTGCATTATTTCATATTTCAAGGTTCATAGATATTTCATTCTATATTATTTTCCAAATTACAGAAAAACAAAGCTCCTGGATATATTTTATAAATGTAGGATTTCTCTGACGTTAGAAAACATCAGACATAGAAAACATGTAGTTCAGTACTGTTTATTATATAAAAATCCTAACTAAAACAGAAAACAGTAGTTAAAAAATAATTTCTAAGTGATGTCAGTAACATGGCAGTGTGGGCTGTTCCCTTTATCTCTCCCCCTCTGAGTTACAACTGAAAAGACATTCTTTGACCAACAGAGGATACCCACACAGCACAACAGGATACCTGAGAGACCGGCACAGCTGTACATCTGAAGGTGGGTGGACTGGGACCCCAGGAAGTAAGGGATGTAAGTGAGCACTCATCTCCTCTTTCCCAGGAGCAGGAAGCCAGGGCAAAAGTCATCACACAGTGACCAGCACTACTCTAGAAGGAGGCGGGGTCAGCCCAGGCTGAGGGTGAACAGTACCCTGGTTGGCAGGAGTACCCACTGTGGTGCCGTGGCCCTGCCAGGGGGAATGTGCATTGGCACGACTGTGAGAAGAGGTGATAGCAGCCCTGTGTGCATACTTTCTTGGCTGGCAGGAGTGCCAATGTGCTGCTTTGGCCCCTCCAGTGGGAAAGTCTATCACTGCAAAGTAAGAAGAGGTGGAAGGAGCCATGTGCAAGCGTGTGAATGCTGTCCCAGCCAGTGGGAGTGCCCACCATGCTGTTGTGGCCCTAACAAGTGGCCCTGGCTCAGACCCCACAAAGAAACCCTGCCTACTAAGCACAGCAGCTGCTACAACTGTAAGTAGAATCAGTGGCAATCCAGTGTGTGCACGAATCTTATGCTGGCCTACAAGAGCACACACCATACCCATGAAACTTCCAGCCAATAGGGTGGCATCGGAAACACACTCCTGATCCCCCCACTTGTAGCAGGTAGAGTCTGCGACCTGTTACTACCACAAATGTGCCAGTAAAGGATTAGTTCTTCAGACATTATGAGAAACTACAGTGACAATTCAGAGCAGAAGGAAAATGACAAGTCTCCAGAAACCAACAGTGAAGTCACAGAAATTTACAATCTAAATGATGGAGAATTCAAAATAGCTGTCATAAAGAAACTCAATGAGTTACAAGAAAACTCAGAAAGACAGTTCAATGAGCCCAGGAATAAAATTAATAAGCAGAAGGACTATTTCACAAAAGAGATTAGAACTAAAAAAAAAAAACCCCAGAAATTCTGCATATGAAGAAGGACAGAATTAGTGATTTAGAGGAGAAAAATATAGAAATCTTTCCAGTGGAGAAGAGAGAATTAAGATTTTAGAAAAATGAAGAAATTCTTTGAGACATATCCTACTCAATTAGGAAAAGCAACATTAGGATTAGAGGTATTCAAGAGGGAGAAGAGAGAGAGAAAGGAGCAGAGAGCTTGTTCAAAGAAATAATAGCTGAGAACTTCTCAAACCTGGGGAAAGTACTGGACTTACAAATACATGAAGACAACAGAACTCCTAATTACATCAATGCAAAAAGACCTTCTCCAAGGCATATAACAGTAAAACTGGCAAAAGTCAATGACAAAAAAAAAAAAAAACAAACAAACAAAAACTAAGGGCTGCAAGGCAGAAGAAAGCAGTCTACAAAAGAACCCATATCAGGCTTTTCACAGATTTCCTGGCAGAAACCTTACATGTGAGGAAAGAATGGAATGATATATTCAAAAATCTGAAGAGAAAAACTTTCAACCAAGAATACTCTATCCAGTGAAACTATCACTCAGATACAATGGAGAAGTAAAAGCTTCCCAGATAAACAAAAGCTGAGAGAGTTCATCGCCACTAGACCTCCCTTACTAGAAGTAATGAAGGAAGCCCTCATACCTGAAATGAAAAGGAAAGGTCTACAAAGCTTTGAGCAAGGAGACAAATAGACAGACAAAGTCAGAAAACTGCAGCTCTCTATCAGAACAAGTTAGCAATCACTTAATTATAACATAAAAGGTAAAGGAAAGGAAAACATCAAAACAAAAACTATGAACACTTCATTTTAGTCACAAACTCACAACACAAAACAGAATAATTTTTGGCAACAATAACGCAGAAGGGGAAGATAGGGCTGGAAACTGCTTAGGCTAACGGAGATAAGAGGCTATCATAAAATGGACTATCTCATCTGCCAGATCTTTTATACAAACCTCACGGTAATCACAAAACAGATAATCAGAGAAGAACCACAAACAATACATAAATAGACAACTGAGAAAGTATCACAGAAAACCACCAAACTGAAAGGGCAGTCAGAAATACAATGGAAGAGAAACAATGGAAGTTTAGAACAATTGGAAAACAAGAGATAAAATGAAAGTATTAAGCCCTCATATATCAATAATCACTCTGAATATAAATGGATTGCGTTCTCCAGTCAAAAAACACAGAGTGGCTGGATGTATTAAAAAACAATACCCAACGTTATGCTGCCTCCAAGAAACACATCTCAGCTCTAAAGACAAAAACAGACTCAGAGTGAAGGGATGGAAGACAATACTCAAGGAAATAGCAAACAAAAGAAAGAAGATGTTGACACTTATGTCAGACAAAGCAGGTTTCAAGATAAAAAACACAATGAGAGACAAAGAGGGGCAGTATATAATGATAAAGTGGACATTCCACCAAGAGGACGTAACACTTATGAATACATATGCACCTAACACAGGAGCACCAAAGTATATAAAGCAACTATTAACAGACTTAAGGGAAAAATTAACAGCAGCACAATAATAGTAGAGGACCTCAACACTCCACTTACATCAATGGATAGATCATCCAGACAGAAAGTCAACAAGGAAATAGTGGATGCAAATGAAACACTTGAGCAGATGGACCCAATAGATATATATAGAACATTCCATCCTAAAACAGCAGAATATGCATTCTTCTCAAGTGCACATGGAATATTCTCAAACGTAGACTGTATGCTTGGAAACAAGGCAAACCTTCATAAATTTAAGAAGATTGAAATCATATCAAGCATCTTTTCTGATCACAATGCTATGAAACTAAAAATCATCCACAAGAAAAATGCTGGGAAAGTCACAAAGGTGGAGACTAAGCAACATGCTACTAAACAACATTTGAATCAAGGAGAAATTTAAAAAATACCAGGAGAAAAATGAAAATGAAAACACAACATACCAACTCTTATGGGATGCAGCAATATTGGTACTAAGAGGGAAATTTATAGCAATAGAAACTCACCTCAACAAACAAGAAAAATCTCAAATAGATAATCTTAAATTACACCTAACAGAACTAGAAAAAGAAGAAAAAACAAAGCCCAAAGTCAGCAGAAGGAGGGAAATTATAAAATTTAGAACATAAATAAATGAAATAGAGACAAAAAAGGAGTAGAGAGGATCAATCAAACTAAGATCTGATTCTTGGAGAAGATAAACAAAATTGACAAACCCTTAGCCAGACTCACTAAGAAAGAAAGAGAGAAGGCTCAAATAAATAAATTTAGAGATGAAAGAGGAGAAATTACAATGGATACTGCAAAAAACAAAGGACTATAAAAGAATACTATGAAAAACCATATGCCAACAAATTGGACAACCTAGAAGAAATGGATAAATTCTTAGACTCATACAACCTCCCAAAACTGAATCAAGAAGAAATAGAGAATCTAAATAAACTCATCACAAGAGATTGAAACAGTAATCAAGAACCTCCCACAAAACAAAAGTCCAGGACCAGAAGCTTTCTCTGGAGAATTCTACCAAATATTGAAAGGAGTTTTAATACCTATGCTTCTCAAACTATTCCAAAAACTTGAAGAAGATGGAATGCTTCCTAACTCATTCTACAAGGGCAACATCACCCTGATACAAAAACCGGATGAGGAAAATGCAAAGAATGAAAATTATAGGCCAATAATGCTGATGAACATAGATGTCAAAATCATCAACAAAATATTGGCAAACCAAATACATCAATACTTTAAAAGGATCGTACACCATGATTAAGTGGACTTTATACCAGGGATGCAGAGATGGTTCAACATCCACAAATCAATCAATATGATACACCACAGTAACAAAATGAGGTATAAAAATCACATGATCATCTCAATAGATGCAGAGAAAGCATCTGACAAGATCCAACATCCATTTATGATTAAAAACTCTGAATAAAATGGGTATAGAAGGAAAGCATCTCAACATACTAAAGGCCATATATGACAAACCCACAGCCAACATCATACTCAGTGGGGGAAAATTGAAAGCCATCTCTCTGAGAACAGGAACAAGACCAGTGTGCCCACTCTTGCTACTCCTGTTCAACATAGTTCGGGAAGTTTTGGCCAGAGCAATAAGCAAGAAAAAGAAAAAAAAGTATCCAAATTTGGAATGGAAGAAGTGACTCTTGTTGTTTGGAGGACATGATTCTCTATATAGAGAACCCTAAAGAATCCATGAGAAAATTATTAGAAATAATCAACAAGTATGGAAAAGTTGCAGGATACAAAATCAACTTACAAAAACATTTGGATTTCTATACACTAATAATTATCTAACAGAAAGAGAAGTCAAGAATACAATCCCATTTACAATCACAACAAAAAGAATAAAATATCTAGCAGTAAATTTAACCAAAGAGGTGAAAGACCTATACACTGAAAACTATGAGTCAATATTGAAATAAATTGAAGAAGATATAAAGAAATGGAAAAATGTTACATGCTCATGGATTGGAAGAATAAACATAGTAAAAACGTCCATATTACCTAAAGCAATCTACAGATTCAATGCAATCCCAACCAGAATCCCAGTGATATTCTTCACAAAAATAGAACAAGGAATCCTCAGATTTATGTGGAACAGCAGAAGACCCAAAACAGCCAAAGCAATCCTGAGACAAAAGAACAAAGCTGGAGGCATCACAATCCCTGACTTCAAAATATGCTACAAAGCTTTAGTAATCAAAACAGCATGGTACTGGCACAAAAACAGAAACGCAGATCAATGGAACGGAATTGAAAGCCCAGAAATAAAACGATATATCTAAGGACAGCTAATCTTCAATAATGGAGTCAAAAACATACAATGGAGAAAAGAAAGTCTCTTCAATAAATGGTGTTGGGAAAACTGGATAGCCACACTCAAAAGAGTGCAAGTAGACCATTATCTTTCCCCATATACAAAAATTAACTCAAAATAGATTAAAGACCTGAATGCAAGACCTGAAACCATAAAACTCCTAGAAGGAAATATAGGCAGTACACTCTGACATCGGCCTTAGTGTAACCGAAAGTTCAGTCTCTGAACCTGATGCCAATCCAAATAATGAGAACAGAGTCTTGAGTGGAAGAGGAAAGGTTTTTACTATGCCAGGCACAGGGAGCAAAGCAAGGGCTCATGCCTCAAAAATTGCTAGCTCCCCGATGAGGAATGGGTAGGGATTTTTATTTGGGGTTTTGGGTAGGGGAGGGGGGCGCATGTAGCTTGTGCAGGTAGGTGTTTTCCCACCAGCCTGTGTTTGGCCTTGAGAGCCTGCTTGCAGTAAGGTGGTGGGAGGGGAGGGTGAGATAGGAGGATGGCAGGTGGGCATCCTTCGCCATTGTTTCTTGTCTTGTCTTCCTGTTTGAGGCTGGTTCAAGCGCCGGGAGTCGAGGAGCTGAGGTCTGGGAAGCCTCCGCTCCTTGATATTCTTGAGACAGAGGCTTTCCTGGCAAACTTCAAGGACACATGATTAGCTAAACTTTAGTGTGCCTCCAACATCAGGCCATCTGGGCTTTTAACAATTTGTAACTCCCATTTAGTTGTAAAGCTCAACGAGTCCAAGTTTAAAGAAACAGGTATTTACATATGAGTGGAGCTAGAGAAGCAGGAAAGGGGGTGGTGGGTTTTAGTTTTAGCCCATATACGCTGGGTTCAATGTGGGGGAACTGATATCAGGGCTGATGTTAAGAGCCCGTAACATTAGCAGTATGTTTTTGAATATCATGTCTACTCAGCCAAGGGAAACAAGAAAAAATGAACTACTAAAAAAGCTTCTGCAAAGCAAAGGAAAGCATCAACAAAACAAAAAGTCAACCCAGCAACTAGGAGAAAATATTTGCAAATCATTTATCTGACAAGGGGTTAATTTCCAAAATATATAAAGAACCCATACAACTCAACAACAACAAAATACAACCCAATCAAAAAATGGGCAGAGGATATGACCAGACAATTTCCCAGAGAAGATATACAGATGGCCAACAGGCACATGAAAAGATGTTCAACATCACTAATTATCAGGAAAATACAAATCAAAATTACAATGAGATGTCACCTTATACTCATTAGAATGGCTATAATCAACAAGTAAAAAAAAATAACAAAATTTGGAGAGAATGTGGAGAAAAGGGAAACTTCATATGCTCTTGGAGGGAATGTAAACTGGAGCAGCCACTATGAAAAACAGTATGGAAATTTCTCAAAAAATTAAAAATAGAAATACCATGTGATCCAGCTATCCAATTGCTGGGTATTTATCCAAAGAACTTGAATTCAACAATATATGCACCCCTATGTTCATTGCAGCATTATTCGTAATAGCCAAGACATGGCAGCAACCCAAGTGCCCATCAACTTATGATTTGATAAAGAAGATGTGGTATTTATGTGCAATGGAGTACTACCCAGCCATTAAAAAAACAAAAGTGTTCCATTTGTGACAACATGGATGGACCTTGAGGGTATGATGTTAAGTGAAATAAGTGAGACAGAGAAAAACAAACACTGTGTGATTTCACGCATATGTGGAAGATAAACAAATGCATGGGTAAATAGAACACATTAGTTGTTACCAAAGGGGAAGTGGGTTGGGGGATGGGTGAAATGGATAAAGGGCATAGATATACGGTGATGGATAAAATTAGTCTACTGTTGGTGAGCATGATGCAGTCTATACAGAAACCGATAAACAATAATGTACACCTGAAATTACACGTTATAAATCTTTATGACCTCAATAAAAAAAATAGTAATTTCCCACTATAACTAAATAAAACATTTCAGTAATTCAAAGAAAGCACAAAATTATAAATGTATTGATATAGTATTTCACATCTTTGAGTCAATTAGAAAATGTGATGAGCTTGTTAATAGATGTCAAAAATGATCTTGATGTAATCTATTACTGTTTATGATAAAACATTTGGAAAAGTTGGAATAAAATCACTATGACAAACTAAGAGCCAATATGATGCTTTAATGGTTTAAATATATTTATGAAATATTTGTGATCACAAATGTGCAAAAATAACATAATGAACATCTGTATAATCAAAACTCAGCTCAATAAATAATACCAATTCAAATAACCTATGTCATGGATTGGGATTTATGCATGATGAATATATTCTGACATTTAATGTCTTTTTGTTCCACTTCAGTATTGTCTAGATGAGCAGGTGTTTTAAGTTCATAAATTCATATCTATTAATCTTTTCCTTAAACATTTGCACTTTTATATATTTTTTAAAAATGCATTCCTACACAGTTATCAAATGGTTTCTTTTAAATATTTTAGAGTTTTTCTTTCCACATTTGGTCTTTAACATATTTGGTAATGATTTTATGGTGTGATTCACAATAGGAGTCCAATTTAATTTTTCCTATAAAAATTAATTGATGTGGAACCATCCACACACCTGCAACATCATACATCATTGAACTGCGTATGCTGAGTTATAGTTCTGGAATCTCTCCTCTGGTCTGTTGATATTTACATGTTCTTCCCAATAGCGTATTACCTTAATTACTAGAGGTTTACACTAATCTTGATATCTAGCACTGCAAGTCATGCAAAATCGTTATATTTCTCCAAAAACTATTTTTTCTTAGTTTTTATTTTTTTAGTTTTATGTTAGTTTCTTTTATATTCTTAGTTTTTATATAAAAATTATAGCATCAGTTTTCCTAAGTTCAATGTATGAAACAAACAAAACTCTGTAGGACTCCACGCTGGATCTGCACTGAATTTTCAGATTGATGTGAAGTGACTGTAAACTCTAAAATTGAATGTTCATTTCCATGTTCAAGGTATATCCTTTCCTTTATTCCAGTCTTCATTAATATTGCTCAATAAAGTGTTATATTCTCCATAAACTATATTCTATATTTTATCACATTCACTTTTATTGGGATTGGAAATTCTATCTTTCTAAAGGTATATACTCAAAGGGCACCATGAGGAATCCTTGTGCTGACGTAACTGCTCTGTGTCTTGACTGCAATAATGGGTGCTTGATTATGAATCCCCGTGCTAACATGCCATCTTAAATGTCCATCAAGAGCTGTATTTTAGGGGGCTGTCCCCGCGGCAGAGTGGTTAAGTTTGTGCACTCCGCTGCAGGCGACCCAGTGTTTCATTGGTTCGAATCCTGGGCGCGGACATGGCACTGCTCATCAAACCACGCTGAGGCAGCGTCCCACATGCCACAATTAGAAGGACCCACAACGAAGAATATACAACTATGTACTGGGGGGCTTTGGGGAGAAAAAGGAAAAAAATAAAATCTTTAAAAAAAAAAAAGAGCTGTATTTTATCTCGCACATCAAACCATGGTGTTGACCACGCCAAAAGCGCTGATCATCAAATGTGTGTGGTATGTGTGAGTTTGAGTTGAGCAAGAGTTGAGGCACAAGATGCCTGGGCACATTGCCCAGAAGCCCATGGCTCATATTCTGGCTACATCACCTATTCCATCTCAACTGCCTCTATGGACTCATGGGGAGCAATGGTTCTGGATGATTTATTGGTATTATACGAGAGTGGACAGCTAAAGCGCCACAGACCTGCACTGAGCTGGCCCTGATGAAGCAAAAGCTTCTCAGTGGGTAGAACATCAAGTAGTCCAAGTTGTTGTTTATTTCCCATGGGAGATGAGACAGTCAGAGGTACAGATTTACACTGACTCGTATACAGTGGCTAATGGTTTGGCTGAATGGTCAGGTATGTGGAAAGAAGACAATTAGAAAACTTGGGAAAGAGCTTTGTGGATAGAACTCTCTACATGGGCACAGAGGATGCATGTATTTGTGTCTAATGTGACTATTCATCAAAGACAAATCTCAGTAGACCAGATCTTAATAATCAGGTGTACAAGATAACCTGTTATGTAGATATCAGTAAGCTTTCTTCCTCAGCCAACCATGCTTATATTCAATGTTTATGAATAAAGTTGCCCTGGCAACAGTGGTAGAATGCATACAAGGGTTCAACAGCATGGACTTTCAATCTTTCAGCTCTCTCTGTGTAGAACCACTGCTGATTGTCCAACCTGTCGACCGCAGAGGCCAACAGTGACTTCCTAATATGGCACAATTCTGGTGCAACCTGGTGCAGACTAATTACATATGAACACTTCCATCATGATCCTATGTGACATGGATTTGCCTTCTTTACACTCAATGCTTCTGCCCGAACGACCACCTGTGGATCTCTAGAACGTCTCCCTCATTTAAGACGTAGAAAAATAATGAACAAAACCAAATTCAGTTAGAACTGTCTATAAGAAAATTCACAATCACTTTATATGACAATTATTCGTTGTGAATATAAGTATTTGAAATAAGAAATGCAATTAAAGGTCTAAAATATATTGTTGACTCACATAGTTTGTTTAGAATGGTGAAAGTAGAAAAGGCAGGATTGTCATTTGCACAATAGAGATAGGAATGATTATTTCCTATCAACTATACACAAATGTGTGGACCAATCAGAGATTGATTTCATTTGGGGAAAAGCCTGTAAAGTCGTAGCTACTTTGAGATGTTCCGGATGACCTTGAAGTCACTTTCTTACCTTCTAATGCTATCATCATCATTTTATCCTAGAAATCGGTTATGTTCTGCAAAAGTTTTGCCTGGAAAAATCATCTGCGTTTGAAATAATAAAGCTTTAGGTTGGCTAATGGAGACATAAAAATTATTTCTTCCAAAAAACTGTAAATTATATTGGGATAATATATTTCTCCTAAAAAGTAATAAACTCAGTTAAAAAAGTGTCTAAAATATCAATTTTATTTTATAAAAATGAATTAAAGTGAAATTATATAAAGTCCCAGGGGTGTTTTGCATATGGCTTATGTCAAAATCTTTCAGGTTTTCCACTAAGACACCTGTGATATATAATTTTTGGTAAAATTGCCCAAATGATAAAACAGGACATCCTGCATTTAGCTACTGTTCACAGCTTTTACCTCACATGCTTTCAAAAAGCAGTTAGGAAATAAAAGCGTATTCGTTTAGAATGCTTTTGAGTACAGGAAAAACGCTAATTCTAGAATCTCTCCAGAAATGGAATCCAAACAAATCTAAAATTCCCCTAAAATTAATTTTGCATTTACTAATGACCATTTTCCATCAAAGTTTATGTTTAGGGATATATAACTTTAAATAAATTAATTTATTTCCTTTGGGGACCTTTTATTATTCAAGGAAGCATTTAAGAGGCAATATCTATGTAATACTAATGATTCACTTTTTAAAAGATAGTAAATTACACTTCTACTTGCACACTGAAGTAGAGACTTTGATATCCTATGCAAATTGTTGCTGTGCAAAATGCTATCAGTTTATTGAGCCAAATTAATCTAATTTTAGTTTGAAAAGAATAAGTGTGACATTTAGAAAGACCTTTCCACATTTGTTTCATATCAACTTCCAACATTCAGCAAGTTGTCTGTTTCTGAAATTCAAATTAGACATAAACCGATTTCATTTCAAGCCTTTGATAATAGCATATTATGATGATATTTACAACAAAACAAAATAATGTTGAATAACAATGTATTTTCCTTCCTTCTACCCACTTTCAAGTCTTCAAATTTCATTTATAGTTTAAGGATTGCAAAATTCTTTCTATTTGTTTCATACTTACTCCAAAAATAATTTGAGGTGGTCTATCATTAAACTTCTTTAGAAATTTACTAGGCATAAGATTGACCTAGTAATATGGATAAAATAAAAGATCACTTGATAAAAGAGAATACTGGAAAATGTTTTTGAGATTCACTTATTCTTTAGAATATAAAAGAATACCTCCCTTACAGATTATTGTGATAATTAGTTAAATCTATTGAATAAGAAGTATAAATATGACACTATATATGTTTCTCATAAATCTTTCAAACAAAAAAAGACACACACATATGTGTTAAACATCTACAGGAGGAAGAGCCACAGCTCAAGCTGAAGTGGTCTGTAACAACTTATCCTTATGTTTCACTTCAAACTTCCTACTAGAAAAGGCAAAAATGAAAGTTTCTCTAACTTTAATGGTATGCAAAAGACCCAAAAGGGAAGCCAAGTAACACATTGATTAAGACAGGGGAATTTTTTGTCCAGGTCAACTCTGAAAAGAATGAACAATGGAGGACCTTTTACACAAGGTGCACTGAAAAATAATGCCAAGTCTGTAATTGATAAAGAAAATTTTAACAAAAAGCTAAAGCACCTCCATTTCTGTATGTTTCCTCCAAAGAATCTTTGTGAAAACTCTGCCAGTATAGCAAAGAAGAACGAGACCATGGGTGGAGTTAGTGTTACAAGGATCTAGATTAGTCCCACTATCAATTTAGAGACAATGACCAAATTAATTAATCCCCTAATCATCTGCTTTTATTCTGATTTATATTTTGCTTTCTTTTATTTTAACTATGAAACAGGTAAAATTGAACTTGTTCTTGCATCCTGTCTTTCAATAAAATTTTATTGTAATGACATATTTTATGATTAATATTGTCATTTATCACAATAGCTTACCTTTCTAATGATATAGTGACAATACTATTAGTATTTATATATTAATATATCACAAATTTGAAAAGAATATGATATAGTGATAAATCATATCTTTTAAATTATATATTTTATATCAGTATATATCAATATATATCTAATATATATTGTATATCAATATATAATATGGCATATTATTTAACTATTGCCATATTATTCATCATATATCATTAATTATACATAAGCTTATTTTTAAAGAACTCAAATACAAAATAATTGCTTTTGCATCATTGATGTTAATATACTAATTCACATTGTTAATGTATTACTTTTTAATAGATAAACATTACATGTGAATAAACTTTCTTTGAAAATACATTTATTACTGAAATGAATGAAGTAAAATTGTATGCTTCACAATTAATTCATGCATCCATGACTAATTATCACTTACTGCTAGAATGAGATAGATTTTGGCAAAATTCTATTGCTATGCTTCATTTTTATAACGTGAGCACTTGGAAATGTCTAAATAAATAAGCAGATGGAAATGAAAGGGATTTCATTATAACAGCATCACATAATTCTTTGAATTCCTCCCAAGACTTTTGCCAAAATCACAGATTAGTGTATCAATGAAAGTTATATTTTCAGTTGAGGTATAATTTACAGATTGCAAAATTTCACTGGTTTTAGTGTACAATTCTTTGAGTTTTGAAAAATCACCTACTGTCATGTAACCACCACTACCAGATGCAGAACTACTCCACCCCCCACTAAATTTCCCTGTGCACTTTTGTAGGTAAAAACTCTCCTGTCACAGCCTCCGACAATCACTGAGCTGTTTCTCTATGTAAAGTTTTGCCTTTTCCTAAATGCCATAAAAATGGACTATACTGTAGACAGCCATTTTTAGTGTGACTTCAGTCATTCAGCATAATATATCTGAGATTAAATTATGTTGCATTTATCAGTAGTCTGTATTTCCTATTTTTGAATAATGCCCGCCATTTTACGGCTGTACTTTAGTGGTTTATCCACTAGCCAGTTGAAAGATATTTGGTGTTTCAGTTTTTGGAAATTATTACTAAATCTGCTATAAAGATTCTCACACAGGTTTTCGTGTGATCATAAAGTTTCATTTCACTTGGTGAATATTTAGAGAGGAATTGTTGAGTCATACATCAGGTGGATGTTTAACTTTATAATTAACATTCAATATTTTTCCAAAGTGGCTGTATTATTTTGCATTCCCACTTGCAATGTATGAGAGTTTCAGTTACTCTGTATCCTTGCCAGAATTTGGCAAAATTGTTGAAAAGCAATTGACCATATGTATGGATTTATTTCTAGACTCTTTATTCTGTTCTATTGATCTATCTGTCTATCCTTTTGCCAATACAAACTGTCTTGTCTATTACTGCTTTACATTATGTCTTGAAATCTTGTAGTTTAAGCCCTACAACTTTGTGCTTTTCCAACATATTTTGGCTATTTTAATTCCCTTTGAAGGAGTTGTGGATTTCTATAAAAAGAAATCCAGCCTAGATTTTTATTAGGATTGCAATATATCTGTAGTTCAGATTGGTGACGTTGACATCTTCACACTATGGAGTCTTCCAATCCATGAACATAGCACATATCTCTATTTATTTGGATCTCCTTTGATTTCTTTCATCAGTGTTATGTAGTTTTCAGCATATAGATCTTTACACGTATCTTGATAGATTTGTAACTATTTCATATTTTTGTGTTATGGAACGTGGTACATTAAAATGTTTGATTTTTCAATTAGTCATTGCTAGTGTTTAAAATTTAATTGATTTTTGCTTATTGACTTTGCATGTTGTGACATTATTAAACTTATTAGTTCAAATAACTTTTTTTGTAGATTCTGTGGCATTTTCTACGTAAACAAACATATTATCTGTGAATAGAGAATTTTAATTTTTTCTTTCCAGTGTGTAAACCTTGTGTTTATGTTTCTTGCCTCATTGCACTGGCTAAGACCTCCAGTATGATATGGAATAGAAGTATTTATCTAGCAGTGAGAGTAGATATCCTTAACTTGTTCCAAGTTTCGGGAAAGACCAATTAGTCTTTCACCATTAATTATGATGTTAGCAGTCGCTTTTTGTGTGTGTTATAGCTTTTAATGTTGTTTATCAGGTTGAGGATGTTCTCTTCTATTCTTAATTTGCTTAGACCTTTTATCATGGGTAAATGTTACAGTTTTGTTGAAGACTTTCCTGCATCTATTAAGATAGGGGTTTTCACCTTTTGTCTGTTAATATGATGAATTACATTGTTTGATTTTCAAATGTTGAACCAGCCCTGCATTCCTGGGATAAACCAAAATTAGTTATGATGCATTATATTGTACTTTTTACATATTGCTGAATTTTATGTTTTATATATTGCTGTATTTTACTGAAGAATTTTGTGTATGTTCATGAGGGACATCAGCCTATAAATTTTTCTTTAGGTCTTTCATTTTTGAATTAAGGAAATGATAGCCTTTTGAAAAAATTCAAAAAAGTTCCCTTGTCTTTCATTTTTGGAAGACTTTGCATGGAATTAGTACTTTTTCTTCTTGAAATGTTTGGTAGAATTCACCAGGAAGACCATCAGGACCTGTGGCTTTCTTAGGTTCAACATTTTTTGACTAGAGTCAAAATCTTTAATAGAAGTAGAACTAGTCACACAATTATTTCTTCTTGAATGATGATTACTAGTTAGGATCTTTCAAAAATTATGCCATTTCATCTAAATTGTCAAATTTATGTGCATAAATTTTTAATATTCCCTTATTATCCTTTTAATTGATAAGGTATGATATGATTTCTCCTCTTCCTTTCTAATATTTGCAATTTGTGTGTGTGTGTTTTATATTCACTATGGTGAGAATTGTATTGATTTTAGTGATATTTTCAAGGAACCAGTTTTTGGTTTTATTGATTCTCTTCTTTATTTTTTTGGTGTTTTTTTTTGTTTGTTTATTTTCAATTCCATTAAGAGGATGGTCTTTAATATTTCTTTCCTTCTGCCTGTTTTGAGTTTAATTTGTTCTCCTTTCCTTCTAGATTTTAAAATGAAGCTTAAATCATTGATATGAGGCCTGTCTTCTAAGTAAACGTTCAGTGCTATCATTAACTGCACACCACAAATTTTAACGTATTGCACTTTCATTTTTATTTAATTCAAATACAATATTATTTTTAATTTCCTCTTTGATCAATGAGCTTCTTGGAAGCATGTGTTGTTTAGTTTCCAAATAGATGAAACTTTTAAATATCTTTCTATTATCAGTTTCCAGTTTATTATGTTATAGTCAGTTATTTAATGACAATGAGATCTAATCCGTCTTGGGTTCTTCAACTCTTACCCCATGAATTAGTGACAGACTGGCCTATGTATCTAGAAATATCACCTATGAATCTAGACTTCACACTATGACAAGCAGACATGGCCAAATATTGTAGGGGACCCATGCAGTACACCCCAGCCTCTTTTTAACATAGACCAGTAGCCTTTCATTAACCTTATCCTAAGCAATCCTTGAATCATCTAAGACTCAGATCTGGTCCTCTGGAAGAAACATTAGAGAATGAAAGTTTTCACATCCCAATAGAAAGAACCCTATCAGATATTGACAGCAATAGGACAGTAATGAAACCTAAGGAGATATGTTCTTGGATTCATCTCTCTCAATTGTAGAAGCATAAATATTACTCAGAATTCTGGAAAATTGTTCCTACTTCTAGAACCCAAGTTGAGGGTTCTTACCCCCATCCCTTGAAAGCAGATGGTCTTCAAAAGGAGAGAGCCTCCACCCAACGTCCTTGGGACAATATGACAGATTGTTGCACTTTAACCTGCATAATTTGCTATTTATTTTCTTATTTTTTAAAAAACTGGTTTAAGAAATTTTAAATCTTTTTATTTATAAGGCTCTCATTCTTAATAGTTTAGTTACTTCTAGAAATGAAACAACACATTTGGAGACTCATGAGTTAATTAATGCAAAGTTTGAGCAGAACACCTGTCGTGTAATCAATTTTCAATAAATATTTGCTATTTTTATTATTAATAACACCGATACAATGGTGGACTAGAATGTCGAAATCGAGAAGGCGAAAATAGTGAACTGACAGTTATGCAGCATACTGATGATATGGACTGATTCGGTTACACAGTTTAACACCACTGGAGAGAGAATTGTCAAATTACTGCTACCATTTTTTATATCCTTACTAAGTATCCAGAATAGGCTCATGGCAGATAAATCATACTTTACGTTACCAGAAGTTATCAAAGCCAAAAATATTGAATATTGTTCACTGAAGTGATGTTTATATTAGCTGAATAACAAGTGTGTAGAAAAATAAATAATATTTCTTTGTGAAAATCAATGATCCTGAAGCATATACTTGCTTTTTGCTAAAAAACTATTCCATTTATTCATAAATATGGGACATGTGGGTATCCTCAAAAGACTAAAATATTTTAGAGTTATTTTTTACTCGTGCATGTGTTCAAGCAATTACTTAATTGTATCTCTGAAATAATAACCATAAATGATGAAAAGGTTAAACTTGGAGTAGATGATGCTGTGAACAACCATGGAAATGCTTTCCAGTTTTATATGACTCTTATAATTGGATCAATTTTGAGGAAGTCTACATCTCAGAGAATGTTCATGAATAAGTTAACTGCAAAACATGCATTCACATTAAATAATAATATATAATTGATAGAATTGTGAAGTACTATCTATCAATGCTCCATAAGCCTTTCAAAGAGAGTGATTTTAATATGGACATAATACAGTTATGATCCAGGTCACTTGTTTAATGGGATAATTTCTGGAATATGTGATTAGGGATGCATCACTGACATTTAAAAGGTTGCTTTTCTTGCCCAAACAATTATACTGACCTAATGGCCTTTCCATAAATGAGTGTAAGAACCTCAACTGGATGATGTTCTAAATTATCTACTACTCGCACCTCCTCCTTCTCAAATTTATAATCTAAGTTTATGACAACCCAGTTCATCTAGCCACCTGCTGCCTTCCTCTCTGACAACTACTCTCCTTCACCATTGCAACATACATATCCAATAGGGCATTAACTTTTACTAATTTTTACCACCTGGATTTCTTTCAAATGTAGTCGTTATTCTTTGTTGACCCAACATTGAATTAAATTATAACCGTAACTATCTTAATTGGTATATTGAAACAAATATATTTGCTCTGCAGTCTCCCTGCACCAGAATTTATTATTATTCAGCAAATCTTACAAACATGATTGCATTATTTGTTTTTGAATTGTCATGTGATAGGAAGGATTTGAAAATCCCACTATAGGTGTAGCTAGTCTTGTAACTTTCTGCCCTCTACAGATAAATTTAATTCCTGCATTTTCTGTTTTTGTCATATTGGATACACATTTCTATTTTAAGAGTTTCTAGTTCACGTTATGTTCAGACTATGAGATCTCGAGAAATAAACTTTTCTTGTTTTTATTATCAGTGCAGAACAAAGTAGCTGATGTGGCGTAAGCATTCCATAATTGTTAGTTGAATTAATGAATTATTTAATGAAATCATAGAATTTTAGACTTAGAAACAGCCTACCACTTCAAACGCAAGTGTGACTCTCTATACTTGATTTCAATTTTACCGTAACATTTAAATATTCAAGACCACATGGTGTTGGTGTAGTGATAGACAAATGAGTCAAAGGAAAAGAATGGAAGTAAGAAATGAACCTATACAATTGAGTGTTGATGAAGTTCTAAGGAAAAAAGATAGTCTTTTCAGTAGATGGTGCATGAACTGTACATATCCATATGGAAAAAAATGAATTGTGACCTTAATCTCAATACAAAACTTACCTTGGGATGGGACATAGATCCAACATAAACACAAAAATTTTAAGCTTTCCAGAAGCTACCATAACATTTCCAGAAGAAGCTGGGAGACCATGACCTTGTGGTTGGGGTGGAAGGTAAGTGAGCAAAGGGAATAAAAAACTGCTGGAAGGACATAAATGTCTGATATCTTGACAGTTGTGGTTTTATGGGGCTGTCCATTTATCAAAACCCATCCAACTGCACACTGAAAATGGATGCATTTCATTACACAAAATGCTCAAGAAGGGTGATTTCTCAAAAGCAAAATATACTTTGAACACATGCCGTTTTTTGCATACATTATATGCCAATAAATTTGTGAAGGAAAACGTTCATAATGAGATAATCACGCACGCTTTAATAGCAAAAAATAAAAGAGACTGAAAATACCAATTGTCTGGCAGCATTCAGACAAGTGGAACTCTCATCCTTTGCTGATTGAAGGATCAAATGACAAACAGTTTGACAGGTTATTAAAAATTAAACACATATTTACAACATGAGCTGATAATTCAATCCCACGGTCAAGTATCAATCTAACACACACACACGATTCTCATTATTTGTGGATTCCATGTTTGCAGACTTACCTGCTCACTAAAATGTGTTTGTAACTCCGCAATCACACTGGGGGCACTTTCACAGTCGTTTGTGGACGTGCGCAGAGCAGCGGAAACTGGAATCCCCCCGTAAACATGCATTGGTCATCGCTGCTGCCATAACAAACACCATGGACTGGGTGAGTTAAGAGTCCCGGAGACCCATTTTCACAGTCTGTTTAGTGCCACAAGTTTTTGCGATTTTTGTTGATAATTTCACTTTTTAAAATGGCCCCCAACTGTGGTGCTGAAGTTCTGTCCAGTGTTCCTAGGTCCAGAAAAAGATTTGGACACAGATCATTTATGACAACTTTATTCATATTAGCCTAAAACTGGGAACGACCCACATTATTATCAAGATGTGAGTCAAAGACAAATAGTGTTATACTCATACAATACGTACTGGCCTGAAATAAACTCACCATGGATGCACATAACAACTGGGATAAATCTCTAAAATCTTATCCCGAGTGAAGAAACCTGGACACGAAAAGGATCTTCTGTGTAAATCACTATATGTTATTATGGAACAGACAAACCAAACCGGAGTGATAGAAAGCAAATTAATAACCTCCCGGATTGAAGGTCGGGAAAGGAGGCTGATTGCAAAAAGTCATTGGGAAATGTTTCAGGTGAAAATAGTCTATATTACACTTGTTGTGATAATTCCAATGGTTTATACTCTTATCAAATTTTATCCAACTCTATATTCCAAATGGGTACATTTCATTGTATATAAATTATAACTCAGTAAGGTTGATTTCAAATTTTTAAAAATGACATTAAAAAATTGGAAGTCTGAAGTATGATGGTCAGAGAGGAAATATCTTTAATAATGTAGTTGAAAGAAAATCTGATTAAAACAAGATCAGTAAGTGTAAAGATACAGAAGATGTAAGTTTTCAAAAGTTTCTTTATTCTCCAAGATTCTTCACAAGTATAACTCAGTCTAGCAGTGGGGAGTGCTTTGATTTCTTTTGATGAGAGAAGAATCCAGAATGATGCTTTTAAAAAATTTTTCAGCATATTGAATTATAGGTTTCAGGGCACACACACAGCATTCACACACACACATTCATACACACACACACGCCTACACACACCCCTTTATATAACCTAGTATCTAACAGAGTGCTTGATGCATAGTGAGTACTGAGTGTTTGTTGAAATGGATTTTCTTGAACAAACTCCAGCCAGTACTAGCAAGATTTTGTGAAAAAAGTTTTATTTCAAACTAGTCAGAAAAACTTATGTTTCAAGGTAAACGTCTTAAAGGATTTTCTGCCCAGGTTTGGAATCCACTACTTTTGCTATAGTCTTAGGATCCTTGGGGCTTGCTGTAAGGACTAAAATCACGGGCATTACAGTCCAGACTGCTGACTCGAGTTCCCTTGGAAACATATTAGCTTTTTGATCTATTAGCATCCAGTTATTTCCACATGAAAGTAACCACAGAAAAAGGGCCCTGTTAGAGTTCTTACATCAGAAATCTGTCATTTATTTACTAATCCCAATAGCCAGTGTAGCACCTTCTCCCCCAATTTAACTGTGGCTACCTTCAGATCCTCTGATACAATAAGCGTGGTTTCAATAGAAACACCCTAAATCTGAGTTTTCCTGCTTTGTCTGACTGGAGCATCCCAAAGGGAAATGTTTGACAAAAACGCAAAGCGTGTCTCCTGCAAAGGCTGCCCTTCAGAGCCACTGGAAGTGGTTCCACCCTCATCTCTCCCTGAACGGCTTTGTTAAAGCTCACATTCAACATCCAACCAAATGCGTGTGCACACTTCCCCAACCTGCGAGACTGTCGTCACAGGGTCTCCTTTTAATTTCTCCCAGGTTATAGTTTACAAAACGTGTTGAGATGGCCTAACCGAGGTCAGCAAAGGTCAGGGATCAGTACTGGGGACAGAAACCATTCTTAATAATTATTAATGTCAGGAAGTGAGTTAGAAGATTAGGTGCTTACAGAATTGTTGGAGGTTCTGGAGGTGACTCCCTAGGGAGGGCAAAGTGGAGTGAATCTATATGAACAGGGTCCGATTTTGTGTGCTCTTATCTATGTCCACTCATCCTCTTAAATTTTCCACCTTTAAAATACAGTGGCCGAAAAACACAGCCAGTTTCAAAAAGTTACATTCTGGGTTAAATTTATATTATATTGAGTTAGATCTCCTATTAACGTATACCTATCGGTCACCTCTTTCATTTTTAAGCAGAAACATACTATAAATGTAAAGAAAATATCTAAGGGCTGAAGAATTTTATTTTAGTACTTTAGGCAAATTTAGGATTTAAGGTTTAAGTAGAAAAACTATCAAATCTAAAACGTGTGGGAACTAAAGTTTGCTTTTATATCAACCTCACAATTTCTTTTGATCCTTTTTTATTTTCTGAAAAATGAAGTCAAAACGTTGTCATAGTGATTTCCAATGAATATAAAAAATATTAAAATTTTATAACTGAATCATTTTCAGATCAATAAGCTTCAACATGAATGCATATAATTGTTAATAAGAATGGATTTATTATGCATGCTTACTATAGTGTATTATTAATGCAGAATATTTAGATTTGACACCTTAAATATTACCATAATTTGCATATGTTCAAACTTAAAGACAGGGGTTGACAAACTAGGGCCCACAAACCCAATCCAGCTCATCTCCTCTTTTGTAACTAGTTTTATTAAAACACAACCCTCCTGCTTTCATGCTATAACGACAATATGGTGTAGTTGGAACAGAGACCTCTGATCCACAAAGCCTAAAAATATGTTCTAGGTGGGCTTTCACAGAAAAAATATGCTTATGTTTGCTTTAAAATCTTGTTCTGGAAGCTAAGGCAAAAAACTGACTGGGTGATTCCTTGGGAAAATGGAGAGAGTTTTTCAGTTCTTCATTTGCACTGTGGGATAACATAACACATGCTCTTTTTTTATGGTAACTTCCTAAAAGTCCCTCTCAATTAGAGTTTTCAGGGAGGGCAGAAACATATTAAAAACGAGTTTGGCTCCATTTTTCTTTTAGAAGAATTGGAGTATAGTCTGACACTATCTCTGAAGGCACTCACGTGATCTCAAAGAGGACAATAGATCTTATACGTCATCACCTGATAATATAGTGGGCAGATCAATTTCTACAGAATGACAGGTGTATAGATACAGATACGCTCACACACGCACGCACACAGTCACACACATGCAGGCACATTTTATCCCTATCAACAATGAACTCTCCGGAAATGAGTCTTGTATTCTTGCCTTTTACTCAGTTACTTATGACATCCCACAGAAACACAGCATCTCAAAAGAAATGAGGAAGCCAAATCAAATTTAATGCAAAACCAACACTCTCCCTCCATGGAGCATTTAATTTTCAAGACAGAAGAATAAAGGTTTGTAATTTCTTCATGAGACTCAGGGACTCCGCCCACATAAATTCAACTCCAATCTTTCAGATTTAGTGCAAATGTGGATATTTAAAACACCATGAATTTAAGCGGTTTTGAGTTCTGTAATGAAAAGTTTGAGTGCTGTTCTCACAGGAAACACTTCCTGGCAGTGCTTCAAGGGAAGAATATGTGCTTGCAGAGAGATTAGAAATTCTGATTGCATTAGGTTTCCATCATCCTGTGGGACAGGCCTGTGTGGGTGCTGTGTCAAAAAGAGAGACAGATCTGTGTCCACAGCGCCTGTGAAAGCCCAAAGTGGACGAGGCTGCATACTTGTAACACAGTGACATGTTATTTTCTTAGGCATCAGAGACAATGCAATATTAAAACCATTTTTTCACTCATTTTGTATTCTATCATGGTTAAAACACATGGTACTTTTATTTATTATCATTTCGATAAACATTCACTACTTTCAATTTTATCAGAGAAGTTGATGAGTGTAATTAGAACACCAAGCTATTTCCTCTTTTGGAAAAAAGGTATGTGTTCACTAGTAGTTTTTTTAAAAAGAAAACACTCTCAATTGATCAAACAGCAAATAGGGAAATATGTACAACACAATGATGCTCTGTGTCTGTTTTCCTGTCTGTACTCTGAGGAGTCTAAATTGAAAACATAAATTCCATATGTTTTCACAATGGATAGGAATATTTATGTATGTAAACAAGTGTGGTTTCCTTATCATACAGTATTATTAAACAATAATTCTATTAATTTTACATAGAGAAACACTTGGTGGTTTTAAATACTATTATTGTAAAATAGACAGTGTTTAGCATCTCTACTAGGCAGAAACTTAGTTTTCTCCATCTTTCTATTTGATTAGTTTTCTTTTTTTTTAAAAAAGCAGGATTTTATTTATTTGTTTATTTATTTTGAGGAAGATTAGCCGTGAGCTAACTACTGCCAATCTTCCTCTTTTTGCTGAGGAAGACTGGCGCTGAACTAACATCCATGCCCATCTTCCTCTACTTTATACGTGGGACACCTACCACAGCATGGCTTTTGCCAAGTGGTGCCATGTCCACCCCAGCAGACCCCGGGCTGCCAAGAAACAGAATGTGTGAACTTAACCACTGTGCCACCGGGCGGACCCCTTGATTAGTTTTCTAGGTTTCAAGTTTACGGAAAAAATGGTCCCTAGGCAAAGAGACCATTTTTATGAATACAACGTGCTAATTAGACTTGAAGTTTACAAATAAAGAGCACTCAAAGATATGGCCATTTAATTTCAATATTGAGAAATGAAGAGTCTTTAAAAACGTTGAGATCCCAGGAGTGTCTAGGAGAGAAGGGAAGAGCATTTGGGGCCTGTTTGCACCCGGCTCCCGGAGCCCTTCAGAGGAGCCGTGCTCAAGCCGCTGTGTGGAGAGGAGAAGCTCTGCTTTGGCCTCAGGGATTCGAAGCTCTTCTGGTTCTCTGGCTGTATCCCAGCTACGGGAATGTTGCCTTCCAGGATAGTACGGAATGTGTAACCAACTTACCCTTTTCTCTGGCAAACGATTACTTCTACTGACTATTTTCCAAGTATGGCAGAGAGATACAGGTGAGGGAGTTAAGACAAAATACTCTTAGTATTTGGGGTTTTATTGTCTCCGTAACTTCCTAGTAACTTAATTCTTTGAACTCTGATATACGTTCAACTGATAAGGGTTTCTATTACAAAAAGCAAAAACGACAGGAAAGGTGCAGAGGTTGTATTTGTTCAGTTTTTCATAAGGGATCTACGCACATCTGAACAAGGATACTACAACACAATATACAGCCGATAGAGTGATAGCAGCAGGTATTGCCATTGCTAATGGAAGACCAGCTGAGTTCCTCCAAAAGAAGAGTATTTTGATAAATCTTTGTATTACGAATGAAGGAAACATGGATCATTGAGTTGTATTTATACAATGCACGTGCCTGGAGGACTTGAAACACCAAAAAGAAAGAAATTCTTTAATTATGGAAATATAAAATATAAATTATGGAACTTGAATTGTGGCTTTAAACATTATCCATATTTGAATGATTTCAGGATGTATTGCCAAAGTCTCCTTGAGAAATATTGTAGGACTGCATTCCAATCACCAGTGATGGTGACCATTTCTAAAATATGGCATGCATTACCTTAGTTAAATTTTCTTGTTTTATTTTTTCCTTTTTTCTTTCAGTTTTATTGAGATATAATTGGCACAAAACACTTGTTTTAAATAGTAGTATATTAAAATTATTTTTTCATATTTTCTGTATGTATTGCAATTTCTTTTTTTTAAAACAACCTATTCATGTCATTTCTCCATTGGGATATTGATATTTGTCCACTGGCTTGCAATAATTTTTATTTGTAAAAATACTTTTTATTTTTTATGTACATTTGTTTATATATACTTTATTATATCATGAAGTAATATAAATAAATTTATTTTAGAAATTCTGTAGTATAGAAGTCAAATAGAAAATAAGGATTCCTCTATCTGTATTAGTGTTAATTTTGGCTGCATGTATCAGAAATAACTCCAAGTAACAGTGATTGTAAAGAGATATAGTTTAATTTCTCTGCCACATACAAAAGTACTGACACAGACATGAAGGTATGGTGGCTACATGTGTTTGTAAGGGACCTGGGCTGAATCCAGTTGTCCACTCTGCCATTTAAGGAAAGTGACCCATGACTTGTCCATTCAAGATGTCTCTTTAGGACTTTACATTAATAATTTGGTGCATTACACTACTTGATTTTTGCATACTTTGTATAAACTTTATTTGGTCACAGTATATTTTCTTTATATGTAAAGTTGAGATCAATATGCTAATATTAAAAAAATAGGTTTGGAGGCTTACGAGGGAGAATAGCCCATTTAGGACTTAATCTAAAGGGGTGGGGTGGGGGAAGCCCCTGCTTGCACTGTCTGGTTTCTTTTCTAACCTAACAGAATCATCTCCCTCAAGTTCTCCTTAACTATCTTCTGCCTGTGTTGGTAAAGCTGGCTCTTCCAAGCCTGGTGTCTTTCTCGATACCTCCTCTGTTCTTGTACAAATTGTCTCTCCAGGTCCAATATCCTTGGGCTAAAATATTGGCACACATCCCTGCTGCTTTTTTTCTGGCTCCCCAAATTGTAGCCTGAACACATCTCCCTGGGTGGATGTAGTCTTGTGCTTCTACCATACTTTCCCTGATTGATTAGGTAAACATTTTATCCAGCTTCTTTTACTCGTTAAGTCTTGGTACCAGAAGCTCAGACTAAGGGAAACACTATGAACTAATGTACCTGTAAAAACTCAGCCCTTTAAATCTACTTGTTCTGTGATGTTCTAAAATTTGTTTAAAGACCTAATTGATTTATTTCTTCTCTGTAGATACTTTGGTTTGTTCTCCTTCCTGGAGCAAAAAATTGCACGAAAGTATTGAGGGCCATTATTTGAGGAGGTGGGTGAGGAAGGACACACAGAACAACAAGGAAAAAGTAAAACCTGCTATTTGTCTGAGGGGAAGCTTGGTATAAGCAATCATACCCAATCAAAATTATTCTGAAATCTCACATTAAGTTTGGATAATATTTCAATAGAAGTTTTCAGTACTACTGTTGGTGTCATTTTCTCCCTCTCTTTAGATAATTCTAGTGAAAATCTAGAATTAGCTGCATTGAGGATTACTAAGCAGTTTCATAAAAGGAAATAATACAGCAATTTAATGAACATTTTGATGTTTATATCATATATCCCTTCTAAAGGTAGAAAATACTTATTCTATATTTAACTTTGCAAAGATGTCTATGTTATGCTTATCCTCCCATCATTTTAAATATTTTTATTTTAAAACAATTTGAAAATAATCTTTTATTATATGCATTGATGTTAAATTTTCTGTTAGAAAATAATCTATATGGTTATTATGTGATGAGTAAGTGAAAAAAGAATCATGATATATCCCTGAGACTCCGATAAATGTTGGAGTTTTGGCTAACCTGACAAAGACAAATTTGATTTGGAGACAATATAAATAATGTGCACTCAGATGTTTGGATAATTTTGGGCATACTCACATTTTCATTTGCAAGTAACAGTGTAAAAAAATTGTTTATATTTCATGCATTTAAAAATAAACTGTGTTATTGGAACAGGATGTTAGCTATGTAAGGAATTATTATTTATATTTCCTTTTTAAAATACATTTCTTGAAGTTAATTCTAGATTTATTTCTATAGTGGACCCTTTTATTGATTATGCATATAAATAAGACTTACACACATTTGGGGAGTAGCTGGGATGGCATTGTGGACTCAACTGGACATGAAGGAATTTAAATCAATCCTTATGCCTTCATGGACTAACCGGATATGAAGTAAATATTAGTCTTGCAATCCGATAATTTTTTCATGGGTATCTTGAGATTATTCACATTGCCTTTCCTTCCACAGAAGACAAGTAAAATGAGAGTATCATTGCCTTTGGAATTTATAAACAGCACAGAATGACTTGAAAAATACAGAGAAACCTTTGGTGAATTTTCATAATGTTCAAATACCATCTTCAACTTCAGTATTTTGTGAATACCTGAAACAGTTTTGTCCATTATTCTTGGTTTTAATATGATACAACATATATAAATGACTATGTTATCACTCATTTGTGAATCTGTGCAGAAAGGTAAATTCATCACTTTTAATCCCAAATCTCACTTCTTTTCTGCAATTTTTACTTATAGTAATGTAATACTACCCATCCATGCTCAAAACCCAAACTCAGGGTCTGTTTCAAACTCTTTTTTTTTCTTTATCCCTAGTAAGTAACTTATATTCCTTCCCCAAATTTCTCCTTCTATCTAACCTTTTCTTGCTGATTGCACTGCAGTGACTTTGCTCTAGGATTTCACAATCTCATATTGTCAGCTTCATAACAGTCTCTTAATCTCTACTTAATTGTAACTGCCCTTCCTGCCTGATTCTCTTACAGTTCTGAGGTCAGAGTCTAAAATAGATCTGCAGGCTGCGTTCCTTCCGGAGGCTTGAGGGGAGAATACATTCCTGTGCCTTTTCTGGCTTCTAGAGGTTGCTTGCATTCCTTGGCTTGTGGCCCCATCTTCCATCTTCAAAGCAAACAGTATAGCATCTCCTAAACTCTCTCTCTTTCTCTGTTTCTGCTGCCATATCAAATTTTCTCTAATTCTGACCCTCCTGTCTCCTCTTATAATGACCCTTTTGATCACATTGAGCCCACCCTGATAATCTTAATTTTCCTGTCTCAATTCCTTAATTTATCCTTAATCACATTTGCAACATCCTTTTTTGCTGTGTAAGGTAACATATTCACAGGTCCCTGGATATTCCGGGCCATCTCTCAGGGGTTGGAACAACCTACGACAAGGAGCCATTCCTGCCTGGAGGACAAAGACTAACCTCTCTATCATACTGCAAGAGGGGTATATCTTGCTATATTCATTGAGTGGTTCTACATATATTTTCCTTTCCTTATTCTCTCTCACTTTTATACTGAGAAGTATTTTCTTTTTTTCAAGAAAATAAGGATTCAAAGAACCTGTCAATCTTAGTGTTAGAATAGCAGACTTTCCAATGAGCTTGTTTTCCCCTTTTGGGAGCTGAAATAAGATATTCCTTAGAAGTGGGTAAGAGAAACCAAAATAGCTACCAAAAACAATTGGGAGAAGGAGGATAAAGGCAAGGACCTCAGTTTCAGAAGGATAAAGGAGATGAAGGGGAGGAACTCAGAGGATGACGTGTTTCTAAGTTTTGCCTGCATTTTGCCCCACCATCATTGTTTTTCAAAAACCAACTGGTCCAGAATCCTGGATCATTGCAAGCCCTCCTGAAACACGGTCGGGGGTCTTGGATAGCTTGTGTGTACATTGGTGATGAAGAGTTACATTGATTGTAGCCCACTGTGGAATTAGACTAACCCTTGGGGAATTCCACTGTAAACAGGAAGAATGATGGACACCACATCATAGAGAGACAGCATCATGCATGGTTTTAAATCAATGACCTTTCTGATTTCATGCCCCAGTGTTTTTCACCCAAATACTCTATTCCAGCAATATTGTTATACAATAGTTCTACAATGGTAGAAACACTCATGTCCTTTTGAAAGCACACCTTTCCTCTCTCTCAGTTGTTCTTTCCTCTCTGTTCACTCTCCAATACATCTACCCTCCTACAAGAATGATTGTCAGTCCAAGATTTTCCTTGAAGTTTTCCCTAAAATTATTGTGTGAATTTATTCTTTTTTCTAAAATGACTTGTCAATCCATCCATACTCAATCCAACCATTTCACGACTAGAAGGGGTAGAGAGGATAAGGTGGAATATCTCTAAATCTAAAAATTGAATATATTTTATTTCATCTCTAGCTCTGCCTGGAGGCCCCCAAAGAAACCATTAATAAAATATTTTTATATGTAAATGCCATGATATATAAAAAATGCTTCTCTTCCTGATTAAATGAACTTTATTGAAAATATAGATATATAAACTTATAATAGTCCTATATGTTAAAGATCAGTAGTACTGAGGATAAAACAATTAATAGTAATAATCACTTGGTTGTAATGTTGGCTGAGGGATTTAGAAGAGATCAAAATATAACAAAAATTAAAGTTAAAACTACAGCTAAAAAATACTAGAGCCGATAAAACACTAAATAATTTATTTAAATGGCATTGTTTGCTTTTTACTATAGCTTTAATTATATTGACATTTGGAAGAGCAAGATATAATACCATTTTAAAATTCTTTGTATGAAAATTTAAAAAATTTTTACTTCCAGGGAGATACATACATGTAATGTTTAGAAACTTTCTGGATAATCATCTCCCTAGAAAAAATTTTATCTAGAATCTTTACATTAGAAGACTATATGCATAAAGCTAGCTACCCCTAAGTTATTTACAGAAGTAGGAAATTTATAAACTTTAAGTGAATAAAATAAATAGTTCGAGGACCCTTGACACAATTTTCCCTGCTTACGAGTAAGGTCCTAATGAAAGAGTGTTGCGAAATGCATTATTTCACAGGCAAATGTTGGAAGAATGACAAGACACTATCTAAAGTAACTAGATATGGATAATATCACCTCGCCTAGATTTTTTATAAAGCCAATATAATTTTAAATTTATACAATTTTTCAGTTTTATCATCTTAGAAAGTCAGGAACATCTGTTTGTGAAAAAATGAATTTTAGAAACCACATATTTAAAACCTGATAATTAGCACAACACAAAGCAAGAAATCTGTTTCCAATCTGCTGATTTAAATTGCATGCCTTGGAATAAAGAACAAACATTTTTATTGGCTTGACAATCATAGCAATATAAGATGCTACCACTTGAGGGACATCTTAAGTATATAAGTATATATTTAATTTGCATAAATATTACCATAATTGTGTTTAAGTATACTCCTTTATAATACTGATCTTTATAAATTTTGATATGTTTTCCTAATTTTTATTTTATTTTAATATTCATCTGGAGGTGGTGCATAAAATTAAATGTTAATGTATATGGGAAGACCTTTTTGAATATTAAATTAATATATTTATGACTTTGCAATCACTAGTTCTCAGTTTTTCTAAAACAAAGCCTATTGGGCTCTCATAACAAGTTCTTTCCATAGCTTATAAGAGATGAACTTTGCAGTTAATGGTGCTTTCTCTGTGGGGTTTGCTCCACCAGGCCGTATTTACTCAAGTTAGGGAGAGATGGGCAGAGTGGTGGACAAGAGATACGGATGCATGTTTGGAAGGCGTGGCCAGATATGTGAACTGAGCTCCTGCCATCGAGTGCAAGCAGTTGAATGTTCCATCCCCGATTTGGATACTCAGGGGAAACCAGTGCCAAAGGCGACCCTCTGTAAGCCCCCCGTGTCCTCAAAGGCAGCAGTGCTCAAAGGAACAGAAAGACTGAGTCTGTACTTCGAAGTCTTCTCATTGCCAAGTAACGTGGGAAGTATTTGTAGTTTCTATAAAGCATATGGGGCAGTGAGCAGACAGCCAGGAAGTCTGCTGTGGGGGTTTCTCTGGCAAGTGGCCAAGTGATGCTGCCACAAATGTAAAGGGGTAAGGAGAAGCCCGGTGGAGAACGCAGAGGAGATTCAAGACCAGTCTGCAGCATCAAGCATGACCCATCCAGTTCAGCCAGGAGAGGAAACGGAGCACTGGCCACGGGGAAAAGAAAGCAGCACATACACACACAGGGCACACACACACACA
>NC_060270.1:1777188-1808631 GCF_021613505.1 Equus quagga | reverse complement strand
CACACACAGGGCACACTCACACACAGGGTACACACACAGGGCACACTCACACACAGGGCACACACGCACACACAGGGTACACGCACACACAGGGCACACACACACAGGGCACATGCACACACACAGGGCACACACACACAGGGCACACTCACGGGGCACACACACACAGGGTACACACACACAGGGCGCACACACACACAGGGCACATGCACACACATAGGGCACACACACACAGGGCACATGTGCACACACAGAGCACACACAGGGCACACATGCACACACACAGGGCACATGCACACACACAGGGCACACCTCCCACCTTGGTAGCTTTTAAAAGGCTTAGGAATACTAGCAAAGAGTCAGAGTAACAAAAATCCACATCCTGCTAATAACCACAGGTCACATGAAGTCATTGCTTGACCTTCCACCCCACATACCCAGAAACTATGTAGAAGAGCAAGGTCAGGGAGAAGAGACATTATAAGACCAAGAATTTGCCTAATGTGACTGCATAGTTTGGAGGATATTGTTTTAACTGGAAATACTAAATTACTCTAAAACAGCAAGCACAGTAGGAGCAAAGAAGTCAGTATAAATTCATCTATAGTGAGTAAAAAAAATTATATTTTCTTTGCAAGTTTGAATATGACACGGCGATGTTGGAACCCCGTTTTATTGTCATAGTGCAAAGGGATTGCAAAATGACTGAATGCAGGATCTCCAGATGCTTACAGAAAAATGAGGAATGGGAGCAAGGAGAGTCTCCAAAGACTTGATGTTTAAGGGTCTTCATGTGTGTGGAAGAAATTAGAAGATTCTGGAAACTCACAAAGCTATGGCTTTTTTACTTATCCTGAGATTTGACTGGAACGGGTGAGAAACAGGAGTATGCTCCTCTCATTATTCCCTCCTGCCTGCCACCAGCCAACCACAGCTAAACCCTTCAAGAACTAACATGTCTACTGCTGGCCTGGGTGCTGTCCTTCCAGAGCATCACTGATGACAGCATCCAGATACTGGACCATTTAGCAGAAAATGCTGATAAGCCCAGATGGTTTCTGATTTTGTTTTTCTTGCCCAGTCAACACAATTGAAAAGAAATAAATCATAGCTTGTGAATGGAGACTCAATCAGCAGAGAAGATTATGAACTTTTGACAGTAAAAGTAAATACAGAAGAAATATTATACTTCAGCATAAAATTTAACAATAATTTTGCATCTTAAGATATGTTTGTTTCCTTCATTTGAGAAAACCAGAAATTTAAAAAAAACATAGAAACTCAGAAGAAAAATATAGACATGTCCTTATCCCAAAGAGATAAAATTTGTCTAAAAAACAACAAAAAAGCAAATTTTAGTTACTAGGAAATTATGTCTTAGAATCTCCCATTTATTTCTGATAATCATATTATACTTATATTGTCATAAAGACATTGCTGCACATGTATTAGAAGCATATGTGTGTATATATACACATATTTTAAGTTTTAGAATGGTTTTCTTAAATTCATCTTTTAAACACAACACATGGAATGAAGGGAAGAAGAGGGAGATGGCCACAGTCCTTCATTCGGTTCCTCCAACTCGATCCTGCTGGATTCATGGTGTGCTTCGTGGACGTGGTTGGTCAATGACATGAGCTTGGTGGATCTTTCTTTCTGCACCAAATCCCATTGAGTTATCTGGTCCCCTTGTCTAAGGAAGAACCATTGGGCCACAAGCACTGGCATCATCCAGGGTGATGTCCTTCCAGCGACTGAACAGCATCAGGTCCTGGAGCTGCAACAGCCCCGGCGCCCTCTCAAGTTCGCCAGACATTACAGGTGCTCACGTGCCCGGGCACTGAGGACGAATCACCAGGGAGTCTACCTCATCTCCTACCTGAGCTTAATGCCATCCAAACTTCTTACATGGAAAAAGAGCTTCTTTGCCATCTCCTGCTTCATAGTTAATGAAGCCAAACTATGTTATTTATGCAAATTTATGTATATTATACATAGTCATTATATAGTTATATTGTATATAGTTATGTATAGTTATTTATATATATATATGTAGCGAGAAAAAAGCACAGAGAGAGAGAGCAAGAGAGGAAGAAAGAGGGCTAAGGGTTTTTTTTTTAACCCCAATTTCCTACATTTTCTCTGTGGTCAGAAACTTGCCTGTTGGAATGCTCTGCTATTAAACCTCTGTAAATGGTCAAAATGAATCTTTATCAACACAAAACTTAGATTTTTGTGGTCCTCTATGCTAAAATTCGATATTGAGTCTTTACACAAACACAGAGAGGCAATGATATCTTCAATGGAATTGAAAATATATATATATCTTTGACCATTCTATAAAAGGGAGAAATATAACTCTCCAAGGCCGCTGTTGCTCACAAGCTTTCATTTATTTAAAGATTAATAATACAATTACATTACACACATCAACCAGATGAATTTAAGTTTATAAAGGGTACAATAGGGAGAAATAAAACTAGAGAAAATTCACTAAGAAATTACATTCTGAAGGACCATTAGGTTCCTCATTATTGGGGTTAGCAGACAACTGATGAAATCTTCAATGAAACCTTACATAGTCTAACGACTTTAGGGGGTTGATTTAGAGTGTAAAACTCTATTCCCACACCTGTATTTCTCTATCTAATTTACATAACAAATGAATGCTTTTTTTTTTTCCCCTGAGGAAGATTCGCCCTGAGCTAAAATCCACTGTCAATCCTGCTCTATTTTTTTGCATGTGGGACACAGTCACAGTGTGGCCGGTGAGTGGAGCAGATCCACACCCCGGATCTGAACCCACAGACAGGGGCTGCCAAACCTGAGCACAAGGAGCTGTAACTGCTCAACCACGGGGTGGGCCCGTGAATGCTCTTTAGGATTAGATGATTTTAAACCTCTAGTTCCTGAATTCGATTCTAAGGAGGTACCCAGAGGTTAAAAATAGCATAAAATGCTGTTTATTTTTCATAAGCTGACTGTCACAGTGAAAAATGGATATGAAAATATGTTTTTCTCATCACCAGCCATCTATCAAGCAATTGCTGTGTAGTTAGAGAGGGAAAGGAATTGACTTTATTGTTATTTAAGTTGGTAAATTCAGTGATTAGATGTTATACAAATAAAAAAGTGTAAGTACTATAGTTCTCGATGAAGGCACACAGTAGTCCCTTAAGAATTCTGTAAATTGTACTTCACTATTTAAACAGTGCACTGTAAAACTATATTGAAAGTGTGGTGTTTATCAAAATGTTCTCAGAAGAAAAAATTCTTGGAGATGTAACAAATGGCTTCAGGTGGTTTAACAGTACTCGGAGGAAAAAAGTAATAAAGCCATTGTCTTTAGACGTATTTCACAAATTTAAAAATCCTGATTTTCACATAATTGTGTCATTTTATTAATAGTCATGACATTTAAAAAGATTTGCTCAGATTCTAAAATAGCCAGCATTCGACAGGTCACTTCAGTCCACAAAGGGTAGCTTAACTTAAATCAAAGTGTTTTCAAGTATTGTGCACGATGCTTTTAGATTGCATTTTTTGGCTTATATTCTTTATTAAGTATCATGTCCAATATTCTAAAAATGTATAATTTGCTCAAAACTGTCTATCTGGAACATAAAAGTAGACATGAAATAGTACCATAAATGCCAAATTTAATAATAATGCTTTAGATAAAGGTTTCAGCTAAAAAATTAAGAAGGAATTTTGGAATTAGAATTCACTCTTTTGTAACACCCACTGAAAAAAATAGATGTAGGCAGTGATCATCGCTGGCTACTAACATCATTTTTAAAAAAAGAGACAAGTGAAGTCGTGTAGTCTCTAATGAGAAAACAAACACCAGCCCCACCTTAAATAGCTTCAAATCTGGATTAGTGCTGCCCCACAGAAGGACAACCCCAGACACACTCTAATTTAACATTGTCCCTAGCCACATTTGCAAAGTAAAAAGAAACCAATGAATTTAATTTTAATAATTGAAAAATAACAAATAATTTAAAAACTACCTTCAGCAAGATAAACTCCCTCCTACACAGAAGTTACCTGGTAGATCAATCACTTAAAAGTACCTATGATTTTCATGGGGCCGGCCCAGTGGCACAGCGGTTGAGTGCACACGTTCTGCTTCGGTGGCCCGGGGTTCCCTGGTTAGGATCCCAGGTGCGGACATGGCACCACTTGACAAGCCATGCTGTGGTAGGCATCCCACATATAAAGTAGAGGAAGATGGGCATGGATGTGAGCTCAGGGCCAGTCTTCCTGAGCAAAAAGAGGAGGATTGGCAGCAGTTAGCTCAGGGCTAGTCTTCCTTAAAAAACAAAAACAAAAACAAAAACAAAACAAAAGTACCTATGATTTTAAGTTATTTATTTATTTTAATTTCAGCTTTATTGAGGCATATGGAATTGTAAGATATTTAAAGTGTGCGTCTTAGTGATTTGATATATGTCTACACTGTGAAAAGATTCCACTCATTTAGTTAAAAGTTGCTATGATTTTAAGTGGCAGCTTTCAAGAAGGCATCCATTCTGGGGGAGTGAAATTCCAAAAGCAAGGAAATTTCCTTTGGCAACAAAATAAGCAAAATGGAAAAAATTATGGTAATGTTAGATAAAAAAAAGGAAGAGAGAAAACATTGGAAGACAGACAGCTACTAACCCCCACTACCAAAATAAAGAAACAAGCAAATAAATCCACTGAGGAAACAGAAATTTACTTCACTGACAAAAGATGACAGAGTTAACTAGGAATTTTGCAAAGCTCTCTCATTCTACAATAAAAACAGAAGAAAATTATGTTCATATAAGTCTTGCTTATCTTAAAAGATAAGAAAATGATGACACACTTCAAGTGTTGAGAATTCGCTCAGATGTACAACCATAAAGCAGAACACGAGCCCATGTTGTACATGAGAGATCTAAAACAAAGTAACTTTAAAAGGCTAAAAATAACGGGATGTACAGAAGTTTACCAGCAAATGGACAAAATAAAAAAGCAGTAATCGTAATCCTGGAATTAAATTTAAAAAAGTTAATATCAAAAATATTAAACTTGAAAAAAGGGAACTTTCTAATGCTAATGTCACAATTCATAGTGAAGATATAACAACTGTGACTATATGTACACCAAATAGCCTAGGAATTGCTTTACTGAAGCGACATTTACTACAGATGCAAGGAGCTAAGCTAGAAGCACACTAAACAGGCAGGATTCAACCAAATGCTCAGTACAAGATTCATCAAGTGGATACAAAAGATGTAAGAATACAGAAAACCTAACAGCATAAAACCAAGGTTAGGGCCCAGCTAGGGTGCATGCTATTGCCTTATCCACTTCCTCTAATTTCCAAGACACTTTCACAGAAGCCACTTTCTTCTGTCTCTGACAAAGCAAGGCTTCAGGCAAATAAAATAAAATCCTGAGAATCAGTGCTTCTGTAGTTGAGCCACCAGTGGATCGGCTATGACTTATACTATTTGACTCTTAGTCCGGACTCAGTAGGATACTTATTATATTTGGAAGAGAAAACTTTATTTGTCATAAGAATATCCTAAGGTAATTTTTATTTATGATGACGATATTGAATTTTATTAAAACTATCTTTTTCAAAGTCCCTTATGGAACAATTAATGTAGTGAATTACTCTTGAGATGTTAGCACAAGAAATAAACAAATATTTTCCCCTGAAAAATTAGAATGCCCTTTTATTGGACAATGAACATTTTCTAAAGTAACATATTTCCCTCTTATCTTGTAGAAACGTTAGAACAAAGCTTTGTGCTAAATTTATGCTAAGTGTTCTTGTATAATATCCTCCCAACACATCCATCTCTTCCATTTGTTTCAGCATACACTTTAGTTTAAGAAACCTATAGTGCTTCGTTTTTTTGTAAGTTAGCTCAAACTCTATTTGGAAGCATTTGTAGGATAAATGAATTCTCTAAACTAAAATTTTTTAAAAAACAAAGGACTTTGAAACACAGACATCTCCCCTGTATCAGCATTCATCCATTTCTTTGTCCTTCTTCCCATTTCATCTATAGGGTTGTCTTACCTCTTTACAAGGGAAGTGACCTATCCTCTTTTAAGATGATTGTCTCAACATGCGCCTTGCCTGTGAGCACGGTGCAAGCTGGCCTGCCTCCGCTGCTGTGATCTCTTCTGCAGCCTTGCCTCATCTTCTTGCTTTTCCTCTATTTACAAGAATTGTTTTATGTAAATATCTTATCTCTGTTTTCAAAGCTCAACACCGGTAATTACTATAATTATCCAATGTTGTCCTTTGAAATCTAAACACTAACTCCTCTTCCTCAACATAATCTATCACTTTAATATTATTTCATCATCATCATGCAACTGGAACTACTTTTTAAAGTCTCGATTCATCAATTTTAAGCATGATATATTATGATATTTTCTCCAGCGTTACCTTTTAAAGTATTTAGCTTTATTGTCTGAATTTCTTGACTTGCTTTTTTCCCCTTTTTCTCTCTCTATTCCATTTGTTTAAGTGCTTAATTAAAAAGCATTTGGACAGCTATTAGATGTTATATGACTAAGGAAATGAGAGGAGCCAACGTTTTCACTTAAATCTTGATTCCTTGCCATATAGCACAGTTATGGTTTTTATTCCGCATGGACTTTTTGACTCTGTTGACACACTGCTGTTTTTCTAATGACTAAATTTTGAGGTCGTTCTGTTTGGGTCTTCTACTCACATCCAGCCATCAAATCCTGTTCATTCTGATGCATAGCAAACTCCTAGCCTGCTTTTCCACACCTTCTTTCCTCCTAAAGCAAGTCCTTGTTGACACTGGCTTAAATTACTTTGATACTCAAGCAATCAAATTCCTGATTTCTAGTTATCATTCTCTTTTAATTATTTTAATCCAAAGTTTTCATATAAATTCACTGAGTTTTCTTTCCTAAAATCAAGTCAAATTACGACATTTGCCTAAGCTAAAATACTCTATGATTACTAGTTGTTTTACAAAGAAAATAAAACCCACATACAACTGAAGAGCTTGGTAATCTGCTTTCATAAAATCTAGCTAAGATATCATCTCTTACTCAGTGCAGTTCTTCCTCAACCCATGTCCCATACCAGCTGGAAGGATTACAGCTGACGCGCGTTGAGGATTCACAGCGCGCCAGATGTGGTTACGGGCGCTCAGCGTGTTAAGTCTCCAGTCATACCTAGAGCTGATGGCTAGGCTTTGACACAGAATGCTCACGTCACTTGCCCAAAGTCACACAGCTACTGGATGGTAAAATCGGAATTTGATTCCTGGCATCTGTCTCGAAATCCTGTGCCCTTAGCCACTAATGCAGCTTTATAGGCACCGTTAGGAAGACGCAAACTGTGTCGAGACTATAGAACAAAACGACTTCATAAAAAAAAGCATAAAGTGTAATTTTTATGTACTTCCTGAAGCACCTTGCTTCATTAGGATTACACTTTTACCTATTACATTATACGATCAAGACCCTAAGTAGAGTCTACTTTAGCTTTTTAAAAAGATTTTATTGGCTGGTGTTAAGTTTTAAACATATGCCCTTGGTAAGACTGTATCTATAACGCTTTGGGACGCCTGGCTAATTCAGTAAAATAACTGGAAGAACCTGAAGCTGCATGAGTATACACACAGACACACTGCCGTTACACTGATTGAAGTGCTCCAATTTTCAGGTAATTGTAATGTGTGGACGTAGTATCTTGTCATCCCGCTATGACAGCTAACGAGATTACTACAAAGAATTTGATGCTTGTAGAATTATCGTGCAGTATCCTATTTCTCAGCATCTTAATATTCATGAAAGTGTTCTAGTTTCTGTTCCTCCCTCATCCCGCAGGATGAAAGTGCAGCAGCTGTTGCCAATTCATGGCATATGGACGTATCTTTTTTATTACAATGTCTTTCCATGTGTGTACATTGGAAGCTCTTACGAAGAAGTGTTTTCCTTCACAATCCAAATAACTGGAACATGAAAAGACCTACAAAAAAAGAGGAATAATTTGTCAGTTGCATTTCCTTAAAATGTTCTGGAATTTATAAATGCTTAAAAATGTATAGTGACTATTGCTACGTTTTTCCTTCGTGCTTTAGGGAAAAAAAGTTAATTACATATTTACATGGCAAAGCCATATGTTGATAACTGACTTTTGGCATCAAAGGGAATCCCTTTGATATCAATGATTGCTTTGTGGAGGTTTGGGAAAACCTGCACTAAAATGATTGACAAAGGAAATCATCAGGGGCTGGCCTAGTGGCATAACAGTTAAGTTTGCTTCCTCTGCTTTGGTGGCCCAGGGTTTGGGGGTTCGGATCCTGGGTGCAGACCTGCACACTGCCCATGCAGACATGGTGTGGCGCTGTCCCACATATAAAATAGAGGAAGATGGCACAGATGTTAGCTCAGGGCCAGTCTTCCTCACCAAAAAAAAAAAAAAAAAAGAAAAAGACCAACAAAGGAAATCATGATAAGTTCTTCATGATGAAGGAATTTTTCTTCAATTTTACTTTGAGAAAACATCTTTAGCAACAGAATAGTAGCAAAGCTTTTCTTTCCATTAGGTGATCAATATATTTGTATAATTACTCTGCTAAGTTCAGATTCCCTTTAAATGTGAAATCTAAGTCTAACATACTCTGTTAAATTTTCAGTCACTTGAGTTTAACAAATTACTGGTGAATACTGTCCTAGTGATTTATAACTTTTCACGGCTACACACAAAAAGTGTTTGACATAACAAAACAAATGACAACAAAATCTGCCTCTTATGTTGTTTCAAATTAAAGTACTAAACTAATATTACTTGGACACAGAATAAGGCCTTCAGGAGAGCAAGCATATTTGTTTATTTGCTGCTATAATCTAAGATCTAGAATAAATTTGACACATTTCAAGACCATAAATGCTAGCTGTATGATTTGGAAAAGTAGCGGGAAATCATTGAGAAAATCAGGTCCTGATTGGCAAATGATAGGTACTTTTTCCCTCTCCAATACTAAGAGTATTTTGCCATTCATTAAGTTAAAAAAAGAAAAGAACCTTTTAATGTATATTTTTATCAAGTGTAAAATTTATAATTTATTATTAAAAATCTTCAAAATTAAGACATTTTACAATGAGTAATTAGATAACTCTAATCAGTATGATGCATTTTGAATAACTGAATAATCTCTAAATATTTTGTGTGAGTATTCAACTATTTTTTTCAGTCAGGAAAAATAACTATACATATTCTAAGGTAATTAAACTGAAAAATGTAACAGTAATTTGAGTTTTAGCAGTCAGAGGATGAGAAAAAAGTGAATGTAGAATGTTTCCAGGGAAAAATAAGATGTCAGTGGAAAAATATAATGTCTTTTTTATGAGCAAGCACAGCTGTAGAAGAAGAAAATTAAACCAAAACTGCTATAACAGAACAACCAGGAATTTTCTCCATTTTGAAAGGTGAACTGTCATCAAGAGCTGACAGGGCAAATGCTACCACTGAGCAGATGCCGGACTCCAGAAGAGGAAGCTCAACCGTTCAAACCAGGGGCCCATGGACAGCTGCCACCAGCGCCACAGAGGAGATGCTGTGGCCTGAGAGGAAAACAAGGACCACCCCTGAAGTCTTCTCTGTGCCAGGAAGTGGAAGGACGAGACAATGTTGTAGCTGAGATGAGTGGCTCCTAAAAATAGAGATCATTAACTGATTACGATCATCTCCCCAAATCTACACTGTCAATGTAAAGCTCTATACCATTTGTTACGTCTCTTCATTTCACTGTAATCTGTTGACAATTACTTTTTTTTTTCCTGAGGAAGATTAGCCCTGAGCCAACTGCTGCCAATCCTCCTCTTGTTGCTGAGGAAGACTGGCCCTGAGCTAACATCCATCAGTGCCCATCTTTTTCTACTTTCTGTGTGGGACTCCTGCCACAGCATGGCTTGCCAAGTGGTGCCATGCCCGCACCAAGGATCTGAACCGGCGAACCTGGGTGAAGCAGAACATGCAAACTTAACCGCTGTGCAACAAGGCCAGCCCTGACAATTTTGCTATTGTAGTAATTTCAAGAAGAAATGGTAATAAGATTAGGTCAAATTGGCACTATTTTTTGTTACTAATACCTTGCTTGGAGAAATGTCTAAATATGCAAATATATAGACATTATACTAAGCAATTATTACCTATTTTATAACTAAAGTAATACTTTAGTAATTATAAAAGTAATACTTTATACTAAATAATATCAACTAAGTAACTATATTAGACTCAGTATATGTTTCATATGTATACATTCATATATGTAAACTGAGCATATTTGTGTTTTTGTCCATAACAATCAAAATTTTTCAAGTTTTCCAGGCTTAGGGAAACAGGCTGTATATGGTAGATCTAGTTTATATTCTTAACTGAATTCAAGCTTCTTCCTAGATAATATAAATTTGTGAGAGGAAAAACAAGATCAAGTGGAGGGACATAGTCTGGAACAAAAGTCAAAATTTGCCTGTCTGAATCTACCCCCAAAAGACATGCTTATTGGATTTGCCCATCGTTAAAAAATAAATTATAGACTTCCAGTTAAGTTTATCTTTATTCTCATCCCATCCTCACATCCCCCAAGCCCCAAATTGAAAGAAAAGAATAAAAATTAAACCCAGAGAAGAAGAGCACTAAAAAAGGCAGCACTGGACAGGAGAGACCACTATGTCATGATTGTGTCGAGATGAAATGATTTTGGAAGAGTGACACAGATGAGGAGAAATGGCTGAAGTAGCAGCATGGGGTAATTTAAAATGCAAATGCTTTCAGAGGGAGATTCCAAAGAGAAGGATGCTAATTCTCCCTACAGAAACCAGGAATAGTTCAAGAATCGGGGATAACTAGGCTCCATGTTTCTCTGTGATGTAAGACGGAGGAATATGCAAGATTCACACGCAGGTCAAACTGAGGAGTGTCAGGTTACTCTGTGCATCTGGCTTGTAGCAGAGCCCTTCACTTTTGGCTTGTGGGTTTTCCTTCTCCACTAGGTTATAACCCCCAGGGTCCAGAGCCCTTATTCTCTGGGAAGTCTTCATTGAGATGTGGATATAGCATTGGCTGATTAAATAGACAGTATGTTTTAAGAAATGATAAATTTAAATGGTATGGTTAAACATGTGTTTGTTTCTTGTCCCTCTTGAGACAACACTAATACAAATGTACCAGCAGGAGAGGGACATAAATCCAGGTTCCCCACACAAAAAATGATACTGGAGAGCTATTATCAGCAGATAAAAGATGTTTAGAAATTCTTGACGTAACGTGGCTTCAGAAATAGTAATGGTAAACAATGGAGCTAGAGAGGGAACTCACACCCCACTCTACTCGTAGAGGTACGTAAGGAACAGATCCCAGACTTTAATCCCCTCCTCTTTCCCCTCCCCCACTCACCCACGGTGCAGGACTCAGAATTCTGGGACGGCTGACAGAGCAGGGAAGAGCCGGAGATACGGAACTGATGTTGTATTATTTTAATTTATATGTGGGATAATGAATTCTTCATTGTCTTCTTTTATGTCATATGCACAGAACACTAGTGAATTGTCACCTTCCTTAGAGGACATGAATAGCTTCTTGACGTTCTTGGGTTTGAGGGTTCCTTAGGCCCTCTCTCGGCTGAATCACCTCAAAGCAAAGTCCCAACAGTTGAAAAATGCTGTTCATGACCTCTCCGTTCCAGTTAGTTAATATTTTACTCCTAAACATTTATGGATAACCAATGAGACTAGACATTTGAAGAATGTCTCCAACACGAAAAAAAAAAAGCTGATCACAAAGAAAGATACTGGAAGACACAGAATTAATGCAAAAAACAATACGGAAAGAAAACATGACTTTATTCAAAAAGATAATGCATCTATTGAAGAAAAACATGGCAAAGGAACTATCAACAGCCAAAGTATTTCTTGGAAATTCATAGTATATTTGATTAAATAAAAAATAGTATAGTGTCGGAAGAAATAAAGTTGTGGGAGAAGGAACAGGCTAGAACATTGGGAATAAGGACAAAGGAGCTTCTACTTATTCATTCACTTTATTAGTTTTATTAAGAAATTTATTTGAAGCAAATAGAAAATGTTTAAAACAGCAATTCTTGGTGTTGGATCCATGCCGTTTATATTATTTGCTATACTTTTTATTTAATAAAGCAAAGCAGTTAAGCAAGTGATAAAGCTAATATGACATTTTGTAAAGTAGCACAAGATAGCTGGACTGAATATTGATCCATTCTCGATCTCCTTCTTTATTTTCGTATCCCATATATGTTCTGTCAGGAAATTCTATTGGTATTATTTTCAGAAAAAAAATCTAGACCCCAACAAGTCATCACCCCAAATGCCGCAAGCTTCGTTCCAGCCGCAGGCGCCGGTGGCGTGGAACATTGCAGGAGAGTCTAGCTGCGCCCTGACTTCCCTCTGCCCTTCTGTGTTGTGTCTACCGGGAGCCAGATGCTCTAAAATTAAGGGGTACGTCTCACTCGTGCGCATAATCTTTAAATGGCTTTTCAGATAGCTCAAAGTCAACCCAAAAATCCTCAACAGGACCCAGCCCTGCACGGTCTGCCTCCCACCGCATCTGGCCGAGCCGCTGCCCTCTCCGGCCGGTGACCAGCTCCGGCCACCGCAGGCTCCCCGGGTCCCACACGCCGCGGCCCAGCAACACAGGGGTGATGTCAGGCGGCACCGCGCTGGCCAACTCACCTCCCCAAATCTCTGTACTCGAAAGCCGCCTTCTCAGCAAGGTCTCTGTGGCCCCGGGTCTAAGCTCCCCACACACCTCCACCCCCAGCTTCCCATGTCCTCGGCTTGTTTTGTCTTCCCAGCAATTGTCATTGACAAATGCACTATGCACTTTATTATCGGTTTCCCATCCTTAACGTGAAGACTACATTAGGGTGAAGTCTACGGTTTCTATCACTGCTGGTGTCACCTCAGCATCTAAAACAGCCTAGAACACGGCGTGTGCGCAACGAACATGTGATGAGAAGAGGATCTTTTCGATGTAATTAGATACCGACCTGGTGATGAACATTGAGAGGTGTTTTTAAAAATACGTATCATTTTCAAAAGTTTTGTTATCACACAATGTTGGAAATTCCCTAACGCTTTTACTGTTCAAATCTGACTTTCAAAGAGTCGACTTCCATCGGGTGAATGTTCGTTTTAACACTGCCCTCTACTCTCCACAGATAGACACACAGGACCATTTTTAAGGTCAGATCTGGAGTCTCTGTACAATTATGTTCATCTTCACAGAATATTTTGTGTTTAAAGACTCCAGTCCAGGTGGACACTGGCTAGGGGACATTTGATGGGCACTAGGCATTCCGTCTTTTGTTGCATTCTGATAAAAAATACACACTATCTAAAGAGTAACTATTATTAGTTGTAGAAAATTAAAACAAATGACCTTTTAATGTAAACAGAAATTAAGTACTATAAAAAGAGAAAACATGCATTGACAATATCCTTAAGAAATACTTGATTGAAGCACTTCCCAGGGCAGGAAATGAGTAGGAAGCACTAAATCAGACTCCAAGCATTACATTCATGATCATTTCCATTTATAAGCAAAAAAAATGTGTCTGCCTTAAAAATACAAAGAAATTTATAAAACTGGCAGTATAATTGAGTCCTCAGCAGGAAAACAATAATAAAAAGTGCTTAAGTGCACATAAAAAATGAGGAACAAGGAAGCCATTATTAGAAATGATTGCTTGAGAGAGAAGTCGTAATTTTATTGTAAAGGTCTTACTACACTGGAATACTTCTGTTATCTAATTAACATTCTAAATATACAGGTAGAATTCATAAGGTTGGTTATTAACTGTCATTGGCAGATTTATTCAATTCAGTATTTATTAAGCAGTATCGTTTGAAGTGTACCTGTTGGTCAGGGCAATTCAACATTTCAGTGCATTGGTTTGCTATATTTGTAAATACACTTAAAGTGTTGTATTTAACGGAGATTTTTTTTTTTTTTTCACATGCAATCTTGATAGTGTTTGATCTTTGCAACACTAGTTTTCTTCCTCTGGTCTTTCAAAATGAGGAGACAGAAAAGAGGATTTCAAGTCAAAACAAAAAGAAAAGAAATAAAGTAGGAAAAAAGGAGAAAGAATTTTAAAAAAAAGCAAACTGTGAACTATCAGCATTCACCATTGTTGTGTCTATAAATATAAAGAACATGGTTAAATTGAGTTAATTTCCACATAATTCTTATAATTCCTATTTATTCTCACTTTTTTGGAGTTCAAAATGAAAGTGGCTTAATATGGCCACGTTATTTTATTGGGATATTTTTATTTTTGAGCTAACGAAACCTTTCTTTTTAATTCCATTCACCGTCTTGTATCTTAATACATTATCTGTTTCAATTCCTTTGATAATTATACACAAACTAAGACTTACTTCTGTGTGAATGTAAAAACACCTAGCTTATTTTATTTTGTCTAACACTTCCCAATTTCAATGGAAAACATTTTGTTTAACATCTTAAAATTTAGATATGGTGAAGAAAATAAAGACAGATTGAAACTCTTTAGTCTTTGACATTTTAGTTATAATGTGTCTTGGTGTGGGCCTTTTTGGGTTTACTTTATTTGGTGTTCTCTGTGCTTCCTGTATCTGGATGCCTGTTTCTTTCTTTAGCTTAGGAAAGTTTTAAGCTGTTATTTCTTCAGGTAGATTCTCTGCCCCTTTGTCTCTCTCTTCTCCTTCTGGAACACCTATAATACAAACGTTAGTGTGCTTGTTGTCCCGGAGGTCCCTTAGACTGTTTGCATTCTTTTTTAATGTTTTTTTCTTTTATCTGTTCAGCTTGGGTGATTTCCTCTAGTCTTTCATCAGTTTGCTGATCTGTTCTTCTGTATCATTGAGTCCCTCTAGTGAATTTTTCATTTGCAGTATTGTAGTCTTCATTTCTGATTCATTCATTTTTATATTTTCCAGTTCTTTGTTGAAGGTCTCACAGAGTTCATCCATTCTTCTCCCAAGATCTGTGAGCATCCTTATGACTTTTTGTTTGAACTCTTTGTCAGGTAAATTGTTTATTTCTGTTTCATTTAGTTATTTTTCTGGGTTTTTGTCCTGTTCCCTTACTTGGAACATATTCCCTTGCCTTCTCATTTTGGCTTTTTCTCTGTGCTTACATCTGTGTATTAGATGGGTCAGCTATGTCTCCTGATCTTGGAGAGGTGGCCTCATGTAAGAGATGCCTTATGATGCCCACAGTGTGCTTGCCTCTCATCACTAGTTCCAAATGTTCCAGGAGTGGCCTCTGTGTAGGCTACCGGTGTTTTTCTGTTGTGGCAGGGTTGCTCTGGCTGTAGATGCCCAGGGAGGCTGCGCTGTCCCCCTGGCCATCTGGTTGCAATTCTCAGCTGCATGTGGCTGCTATGGACCCTTCGGTGACTTTATTGGGCATGGGGAGCCCCAGCATAGTTGGCTGCAAGGTCTGATGGCACATTCCTGTTGCAGTTTTTCTATTAAGAGAGTAGGCCCCCAGTGTAGCTGGTTGCTAGGCTCAGGAAGTTACATTTGCTGTAGGCCTCTGGCCTGCAAGGCTGTTGTCAGCTTTCTCAGGACTGCAGCTGATGGGACTGGCCCCAGGCATGGGAGCACCCAATTGTTTCAGGCTTTGGAAGGTGGGGCTGATCCCCTATGTGGCTATTGAAAAGTACAAATCTGCAGCTGACAAGTCCCACTGCCCACAGGGCCACACACCCTGTCAACACAGTCCTGCCCCATGTGTGCATCTTGACCCCTGAAAAAGACCCAGTCAACCCCCTGCAGAGGCCGCACATACTCCACCTGCTCCTCATGCACATCCTGCCCCACAGAGGCAGACCCTCTCACTCAGCTACAGAGGATACAGGCACCCTGCCTATGCCAGCCCACACATTGCCTGAGGGCATGCTGTTGGGTGAGGCCAGTCCCTGGGGAGGGCTGCCTGCCCTGGCTGAGCTGGATTAAATGTTACTCTAGTGGACAAGGCAGACCCTGGGCTAATAGGCCAGGGGAATGCCTCCAATGGTGTCTGCCAGAGTCTGCGTCAGCCTGCCTGTACCAGGCCACAGTAATGGCTGCCACCAATGCATCTGTCCCTGGAGAGGTCTCACCTCTCACCGAGATGCACCCAGAGCCTATCAGGTGAGTCTCTTTTCACCAAAGAACTATGCACCTTTCTTTCTGGTGATTTTAGGTCGCTTCTGAAATGGGTGAATTTCTGCATGGGTCCTTTAAGAGCCAGCTTTTTTCCCTTTATGTCTGATAGCTTTTCTGGACATATTCCTTGTTGTAGTTAATAGTCAGCAAAGCCAGAAATTATGAGACTTGTCTCAGTTGTGCTGAGTCCAAAAGATGCTTATAGTGGGATCGCCCCCCTGCTCAGGTCCTCTGCTCCTGCAGGGAAGGCTGTGCACCTTAGGATTGCTCCTGGCTGGCTGTGAAGCTCTGCAGCTTGTGAAGCTAGCTTTTTTTTCTCTCCAGAAAGGAATTTCTGCCTCTTCCATCTCAGTTAGGACTGTCCCTTGTTGTGGGGGTTCTTTTTATCCAGTTTTCAGTTCTCTCTCAGGGGTAGTTGTTCCAAGAGTAACTTGGTTGTGTTCATGGGAGGAGGTGAGTCCGGAGTCCACCTATGCCACCATCTTGACACCTCTGCTTTTTCAGTTTCTGTGTGACTATTCCTTTCTTGACAGCATGACCCTGCCATGAAGATTAGCACCCTGCTCTGTATAGAGCTAGAGTTCATGCATACTATGTTTAGTAAGGAGCAAATGTTGGTATGCTTGTTTTGCTACTCAGAGTGGAATTTAGCAGATATTAAAAATATATTGAGTCATATTTATTTTGTTTCAAATTATGTTGCTGGACTTCTAAAGAGAGAAAAATTGGGGAAAATGGCAACCTTTGTGATTGTTTATGTTGTGGAAGCATATATGTGGATAGAGCATTCTTTCTGTATTACGTCAACTTGTAGGTTAAATGTGTCAATCCTCAGAAGATAAAGCCTTGGAACATTGGTTTGGAAACAAGGAGGGAGTAGTGAGACATCTGTGTGTAAGTTCCAATCAAAATTGACTTAAACGACAGCAGTGGCAGCAATGATAACAATACAAGGAATTTAGGGATCTCATCCTGAAAAGTCTGGAGGGTATACTTTGATTCAGATGTGGTGGGGTATAGGTACTAGAAGGTGCTACCAGCTCTCAGGCTTGTTCTCTCCTTTCCCCCACTGAACAGATGCTTGGTACTCCCTTCCAGGCTCTCCGTAGCAGGAGCAAGTTGGACATATGTGGTACAGGCGTTTTTATCTTCCAGTCAGCCCAAACACAGACGCAAAAATGACTCAATTATCCCAACATTTTGAAGTCCTGAAAAATGGCTACTGTGGTGGTTTAAGTAATGACCCCCTGAATTGTGCATGTTCTAATTCCTAGGAATTTGTGAATTTTACCTTATAGGGTATGATTAAGGATTTTGAGATATGGAGATTATCCTGGATTATCTGAATGGGCCCTCAATGCGATTATAAATACCTCTTATGAGAGGGAAGCAGAGGGGAAACGCAAGACAGAAGAGGAGGCAATGAGACCCCAGAGGTAGAGACTGGAGTGAGGCAGCCACTAGCTATGGAAGGCTGACAGCTGTCAGAAGCTGGAAGCATGGAACGGATTCTCATCTAGAGTCTTAGGATAGACCATGGTCCTGTAGAAAGCTTGATTTCAGCTGATGTTGGACTTTTGAGCTCTAGAACTGTGAAAGGATAACTTTCTCTTGTTTCAAGCCACTAAGTTTGTGGTAGTTTTTTACAGCAGTTATGGGAAACTAATATAGTCACTTTGGCCTCACTTGGGCTGTATACCTATTTGTGAATTGGTCATTGTGACTCAAAAATAAATTGCATTAGTTGGTCTTGCCTGGGATATGGGTGCACAACCTGAGCAGAGGTATCACGTAGACTGAAGTCTCATGAGCTGAAACTCAGAGAGGGGTGGTTTCCCACAGCACATAGGTGCTAGTTTGAGAAGCTGGCTGAATGGAAGCTGGGCACTCATAAACAGCAGACGTCTCTGACATCTGGCACCAGATGGATCTGGCTAGTGCATCCCAGTGCTCTGCATGACTGCCTCTGGGCTTCAAGGATGTGCTGGTGTCGAGACACAGTTCCTTCTTGGGGAACAGGATGCTGCAAAGTGGGTGGAGGAGAGTAAAGATTGTCTTCTCTCTCTTCTTGTTCTCTCTCTCTCTAATGGATACATACATTGCTTTTCCCAGGGAAGGCAAAATTAATCTGCAGCAGAAAAGATAGCTATAAAGTAGAAGTTAATTTATGCATTTAAAACCAGCACTTAATCTTGATGTTTTTATTCTTATTTTATGGAAATTACTTTTAACTCTCTCTTTAATCCTAATCACTTTCCAAACTATAACAATGCATCTAACAATTCCTGCTGAATTACTCCACTTAGGAATAAAAATATGCCTAAAACAACCATCTTCTTCATCTAACTGAAACCAATTTTTTTCCTCTGATGTGCAAACACAGTTGATTTTTTGTACTCTAAATCTTAAAGTGAGTATCTACCGCTTGTTTTTTTGCCTTCTTAATCTAAACTCTCACAAGTTTTGGTCACCTCTTCAGTCATAATGATGTGTTTGTTCCTCTTTACCCTAAACCAGGAAAGAAGAGCAGAAGTCCATCCTTTCGTTTGTAATGGCCCTGGGTCCCTAACGGATGCCCCTGAGCTCACTCTTATTCTTCTGTACCCAGCCAGAGAAGTACCAACAAGTTAGTTTTAAACTACATCTTGAATAACAGTTTCCTACTGAAATAAAATAGCTCTCCATCAGTCACAGGATTAAGTTCAAGTTCCTTAGCTTGGCATTCGAGACACTCCAAATCCAAACCAACCTGAGCTGTGAAACATCTGTTCAAATCCTTGTCTACCTTGAGCTACTACGACACTTGAAATGTTTAACATTTTTTATGCCTTCTTCCTGTGCATTTTACACTATGGTTTTCTTTGTAAGTTTTACTTACCATTTAGAACAGTGTTTCCCAAAGTGTAGACTGAAGTTGATCGTTTCAGAATCTGCAATGCTCTTAGAAAACTCAGATTTCTGTTCTACATCCAGGCCTACTCATAGAAAGTCTGAATTCTTGTCAAGCTTCCCCAGTGTTTCTTTCGTACACTAAAGTTTAAGACTCTCAGTTTCAGAAGTTGACTCAAGCTTCATTTCCTTCACAAAGACTTCTCCAGTCATCAAAGCTCACCATAATATGTTTTTCAATATGTAAATTCCATAACTGAAATTAAATAATTTTAGTCCCATGTGCTGTATGTATGTTAATGAATGCACAGTTTTCATTACCAACATTCTAAAAAATTTTATTGAGGTCATAATAGTGTATAACATTGTGAAATTTCAGGTGTACATTATTATTTGTCAGCCTTCATTATATGTGCTCCTTTGTCGCTTATGCCCACCCCCCAACCACTTTCCCCTCTGGTAACCACTAATCTCTTATCTTTGTCCATGTGTTTATTTACCTTTCACATAAGAGTGCAATCATGCAGTGTTTGTCTTACTCTGTCTGGCTTATTTTGCTTAACACATACCCTCAAAGTCCATCTATGTTGTTACAAATGGGATGATTTTGTCTTTTTTCTTTTGGGGAGGAAGATTGGCCCTGAGCTAACATCTGTTACCAATCTTCCTCTTTTAGACTGAGGAACATTGCCCTTGAGCTATAAATCCATGCCAATCTTCTTCTATTTTGTATGTAGGATGCCACCACAGCATGTCTTGATGAGTGGTGTATAGGTCTGCCCCCAGGATCTGGACCCATGAACCCCTAGCCACCGAAGTGGAGCATATGAACTTAACCACTAAGCCACTGGGCTGGCCCCAGATTTTGTCTTTTTAAATGGCTGAATAGTATCCCATTGTCTTTATATATTGTTTTAATATTTGGATAAATATTCAGTAGTGAGATAGCTGGTTTGTATGGTATTTCTATTTTTAGTTTTTTGAGTAATCTCCATATTGTTTTCCATAGTGGCTGCACCAATTTGCATTCCCACCAGCAGTGTATGAGGGGTCCCTTTTCTCCACAACCTGTCCAACATTTGTTATTTTTTGTCTTGGTAAATATAGCCATTCTAACAGGTGTAAAGTGACATCTATTTTAGGTTTGGTTTGGATTTCCCTAATTTTTAGTGATGTCGAAAATATTTTCATGTGCCTATTGGCCATCTGTGTATCTTCTTTGGAAAAATGTCTGTTCATATCCTCTTCCCATTTTTTGATCAGTTTGGTTTTTTTATTGTTGTTCAATTGTGTGAGTTCTTTATATATTTTGGAGATTAACCCCTTGTCAGATATATGATTTACAAATATTTTCTCCCAGCTGGTGTGTTGTCTTTTCATTTTGTTCACAGTTTCCTTTGCCTTGCAGAAGCTCTTTAGTCTGCTAAGGTCCCATTTGTTTATTGTTTCTTTTTTTCCCCCTTGCTTGAGTAGACATGGTATTCAAAAAGATGCTTGTAAGACTGATGTCAAAGAATGTACTGCCTATAACCGGCTATACTTTCTTCTAGGAGTTTTACGGTTTCAAGTCTTACCTTCAAGTCTTTAATCCATTTGGGGTTAACTTTTTTCCAAGGTGTAAGATAATGATCTACTTTCATTTTTTTTGCATGTGGCTATCCAGTTTTCCAAACACAATTTATTGAAGAGACTTCCCTTTCTCCATTGTATGTTCTTGGATCCTTTGTCATAGATTAGCTGTGCATAGATGTGTGGTTTCATTTCTAGGCTTTCAATTCTGTTCCATTGATCTGTGTGTCTGTTTTTGTGCTGATACCATGCTGTTGTGATTACTACAGCTTTTTAGTTCATTTTGAAGTCAGGGATTGTGATACCTCCAGCTTTATTCTTTTTTTCTCAGGACTGCTGTAGCTATTTGGGGTCTTTGGTTACCCCATATGAATTTTAAGATTCTTTGTTTCATTTCTGTGAAGAATGTTATTGGGATTCTGATAGGGATTGCATTGAATCTGTAGATTGCTTTAGGGAGTATGGACATTTTAACTGTTTATTCTTCCAGTCCACGTGCATGGAATATCTTTCCATTCCTTTACGTCATCATCAATTTCTTTCAGTAATGTCTTATAGTTTTCATTGTATAGGTCTTTCACCTCCTTGATTAAATTTGTTCCCAGATATTTTATTCTTATTGTGGTGATTGTATTCTTGAGTTCTCTTTCTGTTAGTTTATTATTAGAGTACAGAAATGCAACTGATTTGTGTAAGTTTATTTTGTACCCTGAAACTTTACTGTAGTTGTTGATTATTTCTAATAGTTTTCTGATGAATGCTTTAGGGTTTTCTATACAAGATCATGCAATATGCAAACCTCGAGAGTTTCATTTCCTCCTTGCCAATTTGGATACCTTTTATTTCTTTTTCTTGCCTAATTGCTCAGCCCCAAACCTCCAGTACTATGTTGAATAAGAGGGGCAAGAGTGGGGCCCCTTCTTGTTCCTGTTCTTAGAGGGATGGCTTTCAGTTTTTCTCCCAGTGAGTATGATATTGGCTGTGAGTTCATCATACATGGCCTCTGTTGTGTTGAGGTACTTTCTTTCTATACTCATTTTTTTGAGAGTTTTTATCATAAATGAGCGTTGGATCTTGTCAAATGCTTCCTCTGCATCTATGGAGATGACCATGTGGTTTTTATTCCTCATTTTGTTAACATGGTGTATCACATTGATTGATTTGTGGTTGTGGACCCATCTCTACATCCCTGGTATGAATCCCACTTGATCATGGTGTATGATCACTTTAATGTGTTGCTGTATTAGGTTTGCCAATACTTTGTTGAGGATTTTCACATCTATGTTCATCAGAGATATTGACCTGTAATTTTCCTTCTTTCTGTTGTCCTTGTCTGGCTTTGGGATCAGGGTGATGCTGGTCTCATAGAATGTCTCAGGAAGTGCTCCATCTTCTTAAATTTTTTGGAATAGTTTGAGAAGCATAAGTATTAAATCTTTTTTGAATGTTTGGTAGAATTCTCCAGAGAAGCTATATTGTCCTGGATTTTTATTTTTTGGGAGATTTTTATTATTGTTTCAGTCTCTTTACTTGTGGTTGGTCTATTCAGATTCTCTATTTCTTCTTGATTCAGTTTTGGGAGGTTGTATAAGTTTAAGAATTTATCCATTTCTTCTAGATTGTCCAATTTGTTGGCATATAGTTTTTCATAGTCTTCTCTTTTAATCCTTCATATTTCTGCGGTATCCATTGTAATTTGTCATCTTTCACTTCTAATTTTATTTACTTGAGCCTTCTTTGTTTATTTCTTAGTGAGTCTGGCTAAGGGTTTGCCAATTTTTTTTATTTTCTCAAAGAGCCAACTCTTGGTTTCATTGATCCTTTCTACTGTTTATTTGCTTTCAATTTCATTTATTTCATCTCTAATTTTTATTGTTTTCCTCCTTCTGCTGAAATCGGGCTTTATTTGTTCTTTTTCTGTTTCTGTTAGGTGTAGTTTAAGATTACTTATTTGAGATTTTTCTTGTTTGCTAAGGCAGGCCTTTATTGCTATGAATTTCTCTCTCGGGACTGCTTTTGCTACATCCCCTATGAGTTGGCATGGTGTATTTTCATTTGTCTCCAGATATTTTTTGATTTATTTCTTTGGTCCATTAGTTGTTCAGCAGCATGTTGTCTAGTGTCCACATATTTGTCACTTTCCCAGCTTTTTTCTTGTGGTTGATTTCTAGTTTCATAGCATTGTGGCCTGAAAAGATGCTTGATGTGATTTCAATCTTCTTAAATTTATTGATGCTTGCCTTGATTCCCAATATATGATCTATCTTTGAGAATGTCCCATGTGCACTTGAGAAGAATGTATATCCTGCTGATTTGCAGTGGAGTGTTCTATATATATCTATTAAGTCCATCTGGTTTAGTTTTCTGTTTAATTCCACTATTTCCTTGTTGACTTTTAGTCTGGATGATCTATCCATTGATGTAAGTGGAGTGTTGAGGTCCCCTACTATTAAATTGTTAAGTTTTCACTTTAGGTCTGTTAATGGTTGCCTTATATACTTTGGTGGTCCTGTGTTAGGCACGTATACATTCATAAGTGTTCCGTTCTTTTGGTGGAATGTCGCTTTTGTCATTATATACTGCCCCTCTTTGTCTCTCATTGCCTTTTTATCTTGAAGTCTACTTTGTCTGATATAAGTAGGGCAATTCCTGCTTGCTTTCTTTTGTTTGCCATTAGCTTGGAGTTTCGTCTTCCATTCCCTCACTCTGAGCCTGCATGTGTGTTTTTTTTTTTTTTTTTTTTTTTGCTAAGGAAGATTTTCCCTGAGCTAACATCTGTTGCCAATCTTTCACTTTTTGCTTGAGGAAGATTAGCCTTGAGTTAACATCTGTGCCAATCTTCCTCTGTTTTGTAGGTGGGCCACTGCCACAGCTTGGCTGATGAGTGGTCCATGTCCACACCCAGGATCTGAATTTGTGAACCCAGGCCACAGAAGCAGAGCATGCTGAACCCAACCACTATGCAACAGGCCTGGCCCCTGTGTTTGTCTTTAGAGCTGAGATGTGTTTCCTGGAGGCAGCATATTGTTGGTTCCTGTTTTTTAATCCAGCCAGCTACTCTGTGTCTTTTGATTGGAGAATTCAAGCCATTTACATATAGGGTGATTACTGACATATGAGAGCTTAATGCTGCCATTTTATCACCTGTTTTCCAGTTGTTCTGTATTTCCCTTGTTTCTCATCCTGTATATTTTAGACTGACACTTCAGTTTGGTGATTCTCTATGATGGTTTTCTCTTTATCTTTTGGGTCTCTGTTTTGATTTTTTGTTTAGTGGTTATTGTGAAGTTTGTGCAGAAGATCTCGTAGAGGAGATAGTCCATTTTCTGATAGCCTTTTATTTCCTTAGTCTAAGAAGATTCTGTCCCTTTCCTTTTCCAAGTCTAAGTTATTGTTATCACAACTTATTTTGTTTTGTGTTGTGAGTTTGTGGTTGAACTGATTATAGTGATTTTTGATGTTTTCCTTCCCTTTGTCTTTAAGGTTATAATTAAATGTTTGCTCTCCTGTTCTGACAGACAGCTACAATTTTGTGATTTTGTCTGTTTATCACCTTGCTCAAGGCTTTATAAACCCTTTCTTTTTTTGGGGGTATGAGCACCTTCTTGATCATTTCTTGCAGGAGGAGTCTTGTGGCAATGAGCTCCCTCATCTTTTTTTTTTTTTTTTTTATCTGGGAAAGATTTTATTTCTCTGTTGTATCTGAAGGATATTTTTGCTGGATACAGTACTCTTGGCTGAAACATTTCGTCTTTCAAAATTTTTAATACATCATTCCAGTCTATCCTAGCCTGTAAGTTTTCTGCTGTGAAATCCACTGAAAGCCTGATAGGGGTTCCTTTGTAGGTTATTTTCTTCTGCCTTGCTGCCCTTAATATTTTTTCTTTGTCATTGACTTTTTCCAGTTTTACTAATATATGCCTTGGAGAAGATCTTTTTATACTGATCTAATTAGGAGTTCTATTGGTTTCATTTGTACATAATTCTTGCTCCTTCCCTAGGTTTGGGAAGTTCTCAGCTATTCTTTCCTTGAACAAGCTCTCTGCTCCTTCCTCTCTTCTCCCTCTGCGATACCGATAATCCTTATGTTGCTCTTCCCAACTGAGTCAGATATTTCCCTGAGAATTTCTTCATTTCTTTAAGTCTCAGTTCTCTCTCTTCCTCCATCTGCAGCATTTCTGTGTTTCTGTTCTCTAAATTATTGATTCTGTCCTCCATAATATCAATTCTATTTTTAAGGACTCTAGATTTTTCTTTATCTCCACTGTGTTTTTTATTTCCAACATTTCCAATTTTTTTTATAGTTTCAATCTCTTTTGTGAAGAATTCCCTCTGTTCATTAATTTTATTCCTGAGATCATTAAACTATCTTTCTGGGTTATCTTGTAACACATTGAGTTTCTTTATGATAACTATTTTGAATTCTCTGTCATGTTTATTGTAAATTTCTATGTCTTCAAGACACCCCCTTTCCTGCCTGGAGCACCAGCTTGGCCAGTCGGCTAGAACAGGGGATCCCCACCAGAGGAGGTGCACATATGTGTTTAAAGAAGCAGTGGCAGCAGGCAATGCAGAAGGGCTCTGTTGGGACAGCTTCCAATGGACAGGCACATCTGCCAGGGATTGCAGGGGGCTCAGAAAACACAGTTCCTCTGTCCCCCCAGTGGTGGCAGGTGGAATCTGCAACCAGATACTACCACCATGAGATGGCAAAAGTCCACCCCATCAAATAGCACAAAGAAGTATATTAACACTCCAGACCAGAAGGAAAATGACAATTACCAAGAAATCCATCCTGGTTAAAACAATCACATATTGAATATTATAATAAATATTTATTTAAAATATAAGACAAAAGTATATAATTCATATCTGGAAACATATGTTTCTTTTTGCTGCCTTTAAATAAATATTTTACATATACTGATAGACTGTCACTTCAATCAGGAGCCACACAATTGGTCTCTTATGGATCCCACATGTTTCTGCCCAGCCCTGATGTGTTTACTCTTTGGAGCTATCATTATGTTTAAATGCGACACTTGTTGATACACTAAATTGAGTTCAGAAATGCTATTTTTTCAACCTGGTATCTATTCCTTTTTAGTCTTCACTTCCTCATCACTGCCGAAGTATCAACTGTCATTTTCTGCATTGTCACTGTGACTCAGCAGGCAGATGAAATATATCACTTGAAACTCAGATGTCATATACCCAGGCCCTTGAAAATGCTTGTCTATAATCTGATGTACCCTTGGGATCCAGAGAACAAGTTAGATTTTAAAAATCATATAAAAATTATAGACATGTTAAACCAAGGGAAGAACTAACCAGAATTTTCCTTAAAAATTGCACAAGTTTAAGTATTTAGCTATTGGGCATCTATTTTGTGTCCTCAGAAGATTTGTTTCACTCATTTGTAAATTTCTTTGCTGTTTTATAGGTTGTGTGTGTGCATGAAGTTTAACTTGGCACTCAACAAATTTTTTGCATGCACATATTACACTGACTAGCATATTAGTGCTTAATAAATTGTTGAATGGATAAATGAATGGATTATTCTAAGTTTCTATAGTTTCTCAACTTTTCCTGTAAGTGAGAAGATATCAGTATCCTCATCTGATAGACAGAAGATCCAGAACACATGCAAGATGAATGGATTTTAAATGTCATATAACAACTTACTGGTATGCACTTTGAAGCATTTGCCTACCAGTTTCTCAATCCACAAACAGACTATGGGTAGCTTAATAAATACAAACAGCAAAGGATACTTGTTCTTGAAGCAATATATGGAGGATAATAATAGAAAGTTTAGGCACTTTTTATAAAACATTTAACTTTAAGAATACCTATCAGAAAGCATACAGCCTGCATAATTCATTATGTACTGACACAATGTGAAACCTGTTTATAAGGCTCTAAAACGGAAGACAATAGGCCTCAGCTAATGCATAAGCATGAATCTACTTCTACTTGATAATGTTTTCTGCTTACAATTTACTTTCAAGGTGCTTTGGAAAATATTATAATATTTTACTGTATATTCAATGCATGAGAAGAAAAAAATCCTTCCTTGAAGTGTGTCTATGTTGGCTTATAAATTACTCTTTTAGGAAAAGAATGTAAATTCTGAGAAAGTGCAGCACACATAACCATAACTGAATATAAATGCACAATAATAACAAATAACCCATATTTTAGCTACAAACCCTTTTTACTCAAAGTTATGCTTGATGGTATTGTGATATTTGTGGATCAACCTGCTTATACATAACTGAAATGGAACAGCAATACTCAAATAGGTAAGACTCACCCCCACATCACAATAGAATGCATTCATCCTTTCCTCCCTGGGACTTAAATCACACACTTTAGAATGAGTACTTCGGGACACGGTCCTCTTCTTTCTGTGAGGATTAACACTTCACTGTAGAAGTTGCGCCCTCCATATGAATATGTAGTTTAACACTTCTTTATCACGGTTCTGAAAAGAGGGCTCACTATAACAAAGGAATACAACTTTAAGAGATTAAAATAACAAATATGTTAGTGTTATAAATCAGTATATTAACTCTTATTGGTATTTTGTAAAGTTTTCAATGGTAATTAGTTTTCTGCTCCAGGCACAAATATGATGCACTATTCAGATAAAAGTACACAATTCATGCTCATGACACAGAACATTTTAGAGCCATGCAATGTGTTTGAGTCTGTGCCCATATTTCCAGCCCAATCATTGTTGTAGACTTGACCATAATGTTTTTCCATTTCTTTCATGAAAATAGATAAGAAAATACCTTTAAACATTAGTTTCAAGGAAATGTTAAAAACTTTTCTTCTTGCTGATGAAATGTTATATTTCCTTTATTTGAGAAACATTTGGTTCAATTTTTGTCATTGTAATATAAACTTTTTTTAGTTTTTTTTTTTCTGCTTTATCTTCCCCTTTCCCCTCACCCCCACACCCACACACACACACATAGTTGTATATCTTAGTTGCAGGTCCTTCTAGTTGTGGCATGTGGGACGCCGCTTCAACATGGCCTGACGAGCAGTGCCATATCTGCGCCCAGGATCCGAACCCTGGGCCACCGCAGCGGAGCGCGCGAACTTAACCACTCGACCACGGGGCAGCCCCTTTAGTATGTTTTAATTGAACTTTTAATTACAATTCCATATTTCAAAGAGTATATGTATAGCATGCAAATTTTCCTATAAATTAAACTCCATATTTTCAAAAAGTGAGAGGTACATAATAAACAAAAAATAAGTAAATATTTTACTTTAAAGAATATTAAAAGATGAAGATTACTTACTATAGAAGCATAGGAAACACAATTCAATTATAATGAGTTGCATTTGAGTAGCCAATAGACAATGAATGTCTGTACCAATGGGGAATGTTCTCTGTATATAAAAATTACAGGGTGACCTTTTTAGGAACATCCCAAGGGTTATGGGTGAGATTGAGAAAGAGTCTTGATTATCTAAAACCTAGAGAGACATTCTCTCATCCAACAAGGTGATGCTAGGGACTTGTACTAGAGCGACAAGTATGGCATTGGCTCCAAGATACAGGCATGACTGGGCTTGGGATATGCTTTTTTCTTTTGTGAACTAGAAGGAAAACAGTAAAATGCATTTTTGTCCTTAGAGCATAGGGCTTTGAGTGGCGCAACTTACAGGAATCCTTAGTTAGAGCTAAAGATTATTTTGTTAAATAAGATACAATTACTCTACAGGGCAGTGAGTCACAGATACCGAGCACTGTATCTGCAACGTATCTAATTCCCGGGATTGTTATGAAGAGCAAATGCGATGATTTCTGTGACCTGAATGTTACCTACTTGCATGTAGACACGATTTAATATGTTTTAATTATGACTGTTATTATTATTAGTCAGAAAAGAAATTTTAATTTCATGTCTTTCAATCTATTCAATTAAAAAAAAATAGCTTCTTTAGAAGAAGCCTATAGTGGCTTATCCAATATCTACTCTATTTTTCTTCCTTATTATCAAAACCACATTTTGTGGTGTGGTGATATTCTCTGTTAAATAGTGATAAGTCAATTTCAGATTAAGATAACTAATGAAATATGAGGAAAAGCTTTTAGGTGGCAATTAAGGAAAAGTTTGTTAGAAAGAATCAACTTAGCCCTTTACTCTTTACTCATCCTTTTCCTGCCTGTGTAGAATAAGATGTGAAGGCTGGAACCATAGCAGTTATTCTGACACTAGGAGAAAAAAGACCATGAGGATTTCTAAGATCCCAATCCTGACATTTCTGAGTATCCAAACCACTCTCACCAACTGCCTCCCTTAGCCTTCTTGCTGAATAAGAAACTAATCCATTTTAGTCCAGTGTGGCCATGCCTCTGTTATTTGCAATTAAATGCAAGGCCTTGTTAATCAACTTGCCTCATGGGAGGCAAAAGAGCTTAACATATTTATTATCTGCAAATACCAAAAACATTGTTTAGTAAAACTCTTCCCCCTTTTTCCCCTCTTAACATAATATTATTTGCTTACCAGACACGGTGATTTCAGAAACAGTGTGAAATCTGCCTTGCCATTTCAGGAAAAGTAGATAAGGCCTCTAATTTTCATAAAATTACTATCAAAAGAACATTGTGAGATTAACTCTGGGAGAAAAAATACAATGAGTTATCATTCACACTGACGGTTTAAGATTCATAAGAGGTCTAGGAACAAGGATCTGAGCCTCTGCTATAAATAAACACCAAAAACTACAATTAATTTTCAAAGGGAAGTAAAGATAGTCACACTGGGACCTCCTGCCTTGCAATGAACACAGAATTGATGGAGGCATCTTTCTTCAACTTTCACTGCTGGTGAGAATAATAGCCAATGGAACATTGCTTTCCCATTAGAGTGAGTAACCTCCAGAGAGACTACGAAGGCAGAGACACTCCCCAAAGTTGCCATTTGATAAGGGTCATTGGTGAGCATATCGAGTTTCTTCTGTGTGATTTCAGAGGGAGAATTTACAAAATGATGTGGCTGCCTATTTGCAGGCAAGAGGCTGAGCTGTTTTCATTTATGGATGTGTTAGAAGCTCATATTGCTGCAGGGCAGCTGATATAATATATTTTAAAATTTAAGGAAGAAAAAGGCCAAGATGCAAACCCAGCTCTGCCCAGGGGAGGACTACCTATTGTGTAGGTTCATTACCTGAGTGAATAACAGGAAACCATTCGGCTTCTGTGTTAAGGTTGATAAGCCAGCCCATTCATTTTGAAAGTTCACATACAGAAGATATTCTACAACTTCTTCCAGTAGGACAAAAAGCACCCTCGGAATGATGAGCTCTGAAGTATATGCCATCTACACATTTGAGGCAGAGTTTTAGATGCAGAATTGAATTGCACACTTATACAAACATGCACACACACACAGAAATCCCATCCTTCAATCTCAACAGATTTTTGTGCTATCTGATGCTGTAATAGAAAAAAATATGGCTTAGTTTAAGACTGTCGATAGCTCTTTGGAAGGGCATCAACAATGATTGCGTTAAAAACATATACATTTGGATCCATTTAAGGCTGAGAATCTGCATCTATTTCATGCTACTTTCGAGCTGGAAGCAGTAAGTTATCATAGATTGTTTCTGCAATGAATACACTTTAATATGGATAGTTAGGAAGAAATTTTTTAACCAAGAAAGAGCACGTTTATTCATAGCATTGCCACTAATATTTGGCAAATTGAACCAAGTTTTCATAATTTATTTTATAAACATGTCAATTTTTGGTTACTTCTCACTCCTTCCTTCAAGCCAGGAAATTTTCATGTATATAATATATAATTTATCTGCTTTTATATAACCATGCAAAAAAATAAAGGTAAATATAAAACTATTTTTTTCATCTTCAAGAAATTTGATGTTATCAAATAATTCATTCATTTAATCATTTGCTATTTACCCAGAAAATATTGGTTGAATTTCTATTTTCTTCAGGACATTGTTACAAGATGCAAGACATGCAGTTGTAAATTATTGTTAACATAATTAAAAGAAATAGTGGAAATTTGTCTCTACTTTGGAACCATTTGAAATATTTGGTCAAACTTTCTTTCAATCAAATTTAATTTGCCAGACTAAAGAGAGTGACTAACATAGAGCAGGTTTGTTGAGCTGAGACTGCGGGCCTCCAGAAAATCCCTTGGTTGGCTTTGACAAATCCCCTCAACTAGTTTGTGAACCAAGTTTTATAAGTACATCTATATCTATATAGATACAGATATAGTGTTTTTTGGCATAGAGGGAGTCTATGGCCTTTATTTTATTTTATTTTATTTTTTGAGGAAGATTAGCCCTGAGCTAACTACTGCCAGTCCTCCTCTTTTTGCTGAGGAAGACTGGCCCTGAGCTAACATCCATGCCCATCTTCCTCTACTTTATATGTGGGACGCCTACCACAGCATGGTGTGCCAAGCGGTGCCGTGTCCGCACCCAGGATCTGGGCCAACGAACCCCTGGCCAGCGAACCCCGGGCCGGCGAGAAGCGGAACCCGCGAACTTAACCCCTGCGCCACCGGGCCGGCCCCTATAGCTTTTAAATGAATGCCCAAAATACACACCCCTTTTGTGCATCTCAGTGTAAAAGCATTGCTGTAAAAACCTATTTCAGAATCTCTCTTTCGTCCTTGGCTATTGTGGTTACTACTGAAGCACTAAGAATGCTACTCTGTGGGAAGGACCTAGTGTGAGAAGTGAAGACCCCTTTGAAAGACTGGTGGAAGA